>NC_092036.1:92631271-92931271 GCF_003086295.3 Arachis hypogaea
CAATGTTGGAACCTCCAACACCAAACTTAGAGTTTGAATATGGGGGTTCAACACCAAACTTAGAAGTTGGTTGTGGCCTCCGAACACCAAACTTAGAGTTTGACTGTGGGGACTCTGTTTGGCTCTGTTCTGAGAGAAGCTCTTAATGCTTCCTCTCCATGGTTACAGAGGGATATCCTTGAGCCTTAAACACAAGGGATTCTTCATTCACTTGAAGGATTAATTCTCCTCTGTCTCCATCAATAACAGCCTTTGCTGTGGCTAGGAAGGGTCTGCCAAGGATGATGGATTCATCCATGCACTTCCCAGTCTCTAGGACTATGAAATCAGTAGGGATGTAATGGTCTTCAACTTTTACCAGAACATCCTCTACAAGTCCATAAGCTTGTTTTCTTGAATTGTCTGCCATCTCTAGTGAGATTTTTGTAGCTTGCACCTCAAAGATTCCTAACTTCTCCATTACAGAGAGAGGCATGAGGTTTATGCTTGACCCTAGGTCACACAAGGCCTTCTTGAAGGTCATGGTGCCTATGGTACAAAGTATTGAAAACTTCCCAGGATCTTGTCTCTTTTGAGGTAATCTCTGCCTAGACAAGTCATCCAGTTCTTTGGTGAGCAAAGGGGGTTCACCCTCCCAAGTCTCATTACTAAATAACTTGTCATTTAGCTTCATGATTGCTCCAAGGTATTTAGCAACTTGCTCTTCAGTGACATACTCATCCTCTTCAGAGGAGGAATACTCATCAGAGCTCATGAATGGCAGAAGTAAATCCATTGGAATCTCTATGGTCTCAGTGTGAGCCTCAGATTCCTATGGTTCCTCATTAGGGAACTCATTGGAGGCCAGTGGACGTCCATTGAGGTCTTCCTCAGTGGCGTTCACTGCCTCTCCCTCCTCTCCAAATTCGGCCATGTTGATGGCCTTGCACTCTCCTTTTGGATTCTCTTCTGTATTGCTTTGAAGAGTACTAGGAGGGAGTTCAGTAATTTTCTTACTCAGCTGACCCACTCGTGCCTCCAAGTTTCTAATGGAGGACCTTGTTTCAGTCATGAAACTCTGAGTGGTTTTGATTAGATCAGAGACCATGGTTGCTAAGTCAGAGGGGCTCTGCTTAGAATTCTCTGTCTGTTGTTGAGAAGATGATGGAAAAGGCTTGCCATTGCTAAACCTATTTCTTTCACCATTATTATTGTTGAAACCTTGTTGAGGTCTCTGTTGATCCTTCCATGAGAGATTTGGGTGATTTCTCCATGAAGGATTATAGGTGTTTCCATAGAGTTCTCCCATGTAATTCACCTCTTCCATTGAAGGGTTCTCAGGATCATAAGCTTCTTCTTCAGATGAAGCGTCCTTAGTACTGCCTGGTGCAGCTTGCATTCCAGACAGAATTTGAGAAATCATATTGACTTGCTGAGTCAATATTTTGTTCTGAGCCAATATGGCATTCAGAGTATCAATCTCAAGGACTCCTTTCTTCTGATTCGTCCCATTGTTCACGGGATTCCTTTCAGAAGTGTACATGAATTGGTTATTTGCAACCATTTCAATCAATTCTTGAGCTTCTGCAGGCATCTTCTTCAGATGAAGAGAGCCTCCAGCAGAACTATCCAATGACATCTTGGACAGTTCAGACAGACCATCATAGAAGATACCTATGATGCTCCATTCAGAAAGCATATCAGAGGGACACTTTCTGATCAATTGTTTGTATCTTTCCCAAGCTTCATAGAGGGATTCTCCTTCCTTCTGTCTGAAGGTTTGGACTTCCACTCTAAGCTTACTCAATTTTTGAGGTGGAAACAACTTTGCCAAGAAGGCATTGACTAGCTTTTCCCAAGAGTTCAGGCTTTCTTTAGGTTGTGAGTCCAACCATATTCTAGCTCTGTCTCTTACAGCAAAAGGGAATAGCATAAGTCTGTAGACCTCAGGGTCAACCCCATTAGTCTTGACAGTGTCACAGATTTGCAAGAATTCAGCTAAAAACTGATGAGGATCTTCCAATGGAAGTCCATGGAACTTGCAATTCTGTTGCATTAGAGAAACTAATTGAGGCTTAAGCTCAAAGTTGTTTGCTCCAATGGCAGGGATAGAGATGCTTCTCCCATAGAAGTCGGGAGTAGGTGCAGTGAAGTCACCCAGCACCTTCCTTGCATTGTTGGCATTGTTGTTGTTTTCGGCTGCCATGTCTTCTTCTTCTTTGAAGATTTCTGTTAGGTCCTCTAAGAGAATTGTGCCTTAGCTTCTCTTAGCTTTCGCTTCAAGGTCCTTTCAGGTTCAGGGTCAGCCTCAACAAGAATGCTTTTGTCTTTGCTCCTGCTCATATGAAAGAGAAGAGAACAAGAGAGTATGGAATCCTCTATGTCACAGTATAGAGATTCCTTGAGGTGTCAGAGGAAAAGAAAAATAGAAGGAAGAAGTAGAAGAATTCGAACTTATCAAGAAAGATGGAGTTCAAATTGTGCATTAAGGAATAGTGTTAGTCCATAAATAGAAGGATGTGGGAAGAGGGGAAGAAATTTTCGAAATTTAAGTAAAAGATTTAAAAACATTTTGAAAAACACTAATTGATTTTTGAAAACCAAGGGTGGAAAAGAAATCAAGTGATTTTGAAAAAGATTTTGAAATTAGAAAGTAAAAAGATATGATTGAAAACTATTTTGAAAAAGATGTTATTAAAAAGATATGATTGAAAAGTTATGGTTTTAAAAAGATGTGATTGAGAAGATATGATTTGAAAAACAATTTAAAAAGATTTGATTTTGAAAATTAATGACTTGGCTAACAAGAAAAGATATGATTCAAACATTAAACCTTTCTCAACAGAAAAGGCAACATACTTGAAATGTTGAATCAAATCATTTATTGTTAGCAAGTATGTTTGAAAATGGGAAGAAATTGATTTTGAAAAAGATTTGATTGAAAAGATTTGATTTGAAAAAGATTTGATTTTGAAAAAGTTGAAAACTTGAAAAAAAATTTGAATTGAAAACAAAATCTTCCCTCTTGTGCCATCCTGGCGTTAAACGCTCAGAATGGTGCACATTCTGGCGTTTAACGCCCAAAGCACTATCCTTTTGGGCGTTAAACGCCCAGCCAGGCACCCTGGCAGTGTTTAAATGCCGGTTTGTCTTCCTCACTGGGCGTTTTAAACGCCCAGCTTTTTCTGTGTAATTCCTCTGCTGTATGTTCTGAATCTTCAATTCTCTGTATTATTGACTTGAAAAGACACAAATAAAAAATATTTTTGGAATTTTAATGATGAAGAATAATCAAGATGCAACTAAAATCAAATAACAATGCAAGACACCAAACTTAGCAGTTTGTATACTTCTGACACTAACAAGTTGAGAGTGCATATGATAAACAACAAAACACTCAAGATAAGAGAATTTAAAGATCAGAGCAAGTAAATCATCAAGAACAACTTGAAGATCATTGAAGACACATGAAAAATGCAAGAAGAACAGAAATATGCAATTGACACCAAACTTAAAATGAGACTCTAGACTCAACAAGAAATATACAATATTTTTGGTTTTTATGATTTTGTAATTTTTTTGGATTTTTCGAAAATTAAGTGGAAAAAGAAAATAAAGATATCAAAATTCTTAATGAGAATTCCAGGAATCATGCAATGTTAGTCTAAAGCTTCAGTCTAAAGGAATTAGACATGGCTAGCCAAGCTTCAGCAGGACATTGCATTCAAGAGCTAAATTGATGAAGATCAATCAGCTTTGGTGATGATAAGAACATCACCTTGAAACACTAGAATTCATTCTTAAGAACTCTGAAGAAAAATGCCTAATCTAAGCAACAAGATGAACCGTCAGTTGTCTAAACTTAACAATCCCCGGCAACGGCGCCAAAAACTTGGTGCACGAAATTGTGATCATCAATGGCGCCATCAACATGGTACGCACAATTGTAATCTCAACTCTTTATCACAACTTCGCACAACTAACCAGCAAGTGTACTGGGTCGTCCAAGTAATAAACCTTACGCAAGTAAGGGTCGATCCCACGGAGATTGTTGGTATGAAGCAAGCTATGGTCACCCTGTAAATCTTAGTCAGGCAAACTCAAATGGTTATGGATGATGTATGAATAAAACATAAAGATAAAGATAGAGATACTTATGTAATTCATTGGTGAGAATTTCAGATAAGCGTATGGAGATGCTTTGTCCCTTCCGTCTCTCTACTTTCCTACTGTCTTCATCCAATCCTTCTTACTCCTTTCCATGGCAAGCTGTATGTAGGGTTTCACCATTGTCAGTGGCTACCTCCCATCCTCTCAGTGAAAATGTTCAACGCACCCTGTCACGGCACGGCTATTCAGCTGTCGGTTCTCAATCATGTCGGAATAGAATCCAGTGATTCTTTTGCGTCTGTCACTAACGCCCCACAATCGCGAGTTTAAAGCTCGTCACAGTCATTCAATCATTGAATCCTACTCAGAATACCACAGACAAGGTTTAGACCTTCCGGATTCTCTTGAATGCCGCCATCAATTCTAGCTTATACCACGAAGATTCCGATTAAGGGATCCAAGAGATAAACATTCAAGCCTTGTTTGCTTGTAGAACAGAAGTGGTTGTCAGGCACTCGTTCATAAGTGAGAATGATGATGAGTGTCACATAATCATCACATTCATCATGTTCTTGGGTGCAAATGAATATCTTAGACAAAGAATGAGCTGAATTGAATAGAAGAACAATAGTAATTGCATTAATACTCGAGGTACAGCAGAGCTCCACACCTTAATCTATGGTGTGTAGAAACTCCACCGTTGAAAATACATAAGTGATAATAGTGATCATTGGCTTCGGCCCCAGAGAGGGAACCAGAAGAACCAAGATCTGATCTAAGATCTAAAGTGATCAAAAGATGAAAATACAATAGTAAAAGGTCCTATTTGTAGAGAACTAGTAGCCTAGGGTTTACAAAGATTACATAAAAATCCACTTCCGGGCCCACTTGGTGTGTACTTGGGCTGAGCATTGAAGCATTTTCGTGTAGAGACTCTTCTTGGAGTTAAACGCCAGCTTTTGTGCCAGTTTGGGCATTTAACTCCCATTCTTGTGCCAGTTCCGGCGTTTAATGCCGGACAGTTTTGAGCTGATTTGGAACGCCGGTTTGGGCCATCAAATCTCGGACAAAGTATGGACTATTATATATTGCTGGAAAGCCCAGGATGTCTAATTTTCAACGCCGTTGAGTGAGCGCCAATTAGGCTTCTTTAGCTCCAAAAAATCCACTTTGAGTGCAGGGAGGTCAGAATCCAACAGCATCTGCAGTCCTTTTCAGCCTCTGAATTAGATTTTTGCTCAGGTCCCTCAATTTCAGCCAGAAAATACCTGAAATCACAGAAAAACACACAAACTCATAGTAAAGTCCAGAAAAGTGAATTTTAACTAAAAACTAATAAAATATACTAAAAACTAACAAAAACATACTAAAAACTTACTAAAAACAATGCCAAAAAGCGTATAAATTATCCGCTCATCATATATATAAGGGTAGCTTTGAATTATTTAGGAGTTCTGGAAGTGGGGAAAATAGCACTACTCTCTGTATTTTACTCTGCTCTTCTAGTTCCATGATGTATTCTCCATCTTTGTTTTCATTTTCTAGAGCTTTGAACAACTAAACCCCTTTCATTAGGTTAGGGAGCTCTGTTGTAAGTTGATGGATCAATACTAATTTTCGTTATTCTTCTTCTATCTTTTCTCTTGATTTTACTTGAAAGCTTTCGATCTTCATCCCATTGGGGAGTTATCTTGGAAAAGAAGCTATTCAAACTTGGATCTCTTTTGAACCTTGAAAGAGGAATGAAGAGATCAAGCTAGAAATGCTTTCTCATGATGGACCAAATTGGGTTTGGATGGATATGTGACTATAATCCTCTCAATACTTGATTTGGGAAATGCATGTGGTATAATCAGTGACCACACTTCATCTCTTCTCATGAGCAATTGACCAAGGAATTGGCTATTGATCAAGATTTGAGAGATTGAATTGCAAGAAATTGTAATTCAATCAATTAAGATTGCCAAGGAGATCAATGAGTGCATTGATTGAGGAAGAGATGAAAATGAACTTGATCCGGAGAATTGCAACATCTCCTGCGCCCAATGAACTCCCCAATTCTGATCTCACCCATTCTCTTTAATTTCTACGTTTACTTTCATGAGCAAACACCCCATTCCCATTTACAATTCTGCAATTTACTTTCAGTCATTTACTTTCAGCCATTTAATTCTAGCATTTACTTTTTCTGTTATTTACATTCCCGCCATTTTAATTTCTGCAAATCTCAACCCAAATTCTGAATTCGCTCAACTAGAACTTTCTTCTAATTAAAGTTGCTTGATCAATCAATCCCTGTGGGATTCGACCTCACTCTATTGTGAGTTTTTACTTGATGACAAATTCGGTACACTTGCCGAAGGAAATTTGTTGAGAGACAGTTTCCACCTGCATCAAGTTTATGGCGCCGTTGCCGGGGAATGATTGTGCATCAACAATGATTAAAATAGGAGATTACTAGATTGAGCATTTTTGTTTTGTTGATTTAATTTTCTGTTTGAGTAATTTACTTTCTGTCTTAGTTAACCTCTTCCCCCTCTACTCTTTCGTGTTCTTTGTTATTTACCATTCAGTTTGCTAACCCACTAACTGTTTGATATATTGCATCACTCACAACTAACAGTAGTTCTGACAGCAATACTATCTGCACATATTGTTACTTGCTTGTACTTGTTGGTTGTATGACAGGAAGAAGAAGCGGGACTTCAACTTCCTTCGATTTTGAACCAGAGAGGACCCTCTTTAGATTAAGGAGGGAAGCAAGAGAAAAATGTGCAATCGGTGCTGAAGAGGAGGAGGAACACTTTGAACTAAACATGGAAGGCAACATGGAAAACCAACATGAAGAAGAGGCTAATAACCAGGGGGGAGGAGGTAGAGCAAATCATGCTGGGGAGGATAGAAGAGTGTTAGGCTCTTACATCAATCCAAACCCAGGCAACTGTGGAAGTAGCATTCAGAAACCCACCATACATGCCAACAATTTCGAGGTAAAACCTCAGCTCATCACTCTTGTGCAGAATAATTGCTCATTTGGAGGAGGTGCTCAAGAAGACCCTAATCAACACTTGACCACCTTCTTAAGGATTTGTGACATAGTGAAGTCTAATGGAGTCCACCCGGATGTCTATAGGCTGCTCTTATTCCCTTTTTCACTCAGGGACAAGGCATCTAAATGGCTTGAATCCTTCCCAAAAGAAAGCCTGACAAATTGGGAGGAGGTAGTGAATAAGTTTTTGGCAAGGTTTTACCCCCCTCAAAGGATCAATAGGCTGAGAACTGAAGTGTAGACGTTCAGACAGCAAGATGGGGAGACACTTTATGAAGCTTGGGAAAGGTTCAAAGACCTAACAAGGAGGTGTCCACCAAATATATTCAATGAATGGGTGCAGTTGCACATCTTCTATGAAGGCTTGTCATATGAATCAAAGAAGGCAGTAGACCATTCCTCTGGAGGATCATTGAACAAAAAGAAGACCATTGAAGAAGCCATAGATGTAATTGAGACTGTAGTTGAGAATGACTACTTCTATGCTTCCGAAAGAGGGAACACTAGAGGAGTGATAGAGCTAAGCAATGTAGATGCTCTGCTGGCTCAGAACAAGCTCATTACCAAGCAGCTAGCTGACCTCACCAAGAAGATGGAGAGGAACCAAGTGGCAGCAATCACCACCTCCTCAACAACCCAAGAAGGAGTTGAAGAAGAAGCAGAGGGTAACCTTGAGCAAGCCAACTACATTGGGAATTCACCTAGACAGAACCATGATCCATACTCCAAGACATACAACCCTAGATGGAGGAACCACCCAAACTTTGGGTGGAGGAATTAGCAAGATCAAAGCCAAGACCAGAGACGTTACAACTCCAACAACAATGCAGCTCATCAACAATTCACACAGAGGACATATCAACACCCCCACAACAAGACTTTTCCACACCCATATCAAAACCACAACAACACCTCTCATCCTTCCACCTCTAATCCCAATCTACCATCAATTGATGACAGACTTTCTAAGCTTGAAACCTTACTTGAGGGAGTATGCAAAGACGTCCGAAACAGTAAAGTATTTTGAGAGGAAGTGCAGTCAAACATGCAGAATCAAAATGCTGCCATCAAGAAATTGGAGACACAAATTGGTCATCTATTCAAGCAGCTTTCTAATCACAACCTTTGCAATGATAACAATTCAAGCAAAGAGGAGGAGTGTCAAGCTATAACACTTAGGAGTGGGAAGGAACTTAAGGAACTCTCCCAAAAACCACAAGAAGAAGGCTCAAATGAAAAGGGAGAAGAACAAGATGGAGTTTAAACTCCCACTTCAAGTCCACAAAAAGAAAAAGGGATGCCAAAACTGAACATCTCAAGAGCTCCATATCCTCAGCATTTGAAGAAAAAAGAAGATGACAACCAGTTCGTGAGATTCTTGGAAATCTTTAAGAAACTACAAATCAACATACCCTTTGCAGAAGCAATAGAACAAATGCCACTCTATGCCAAGTTCTTGAAGGAGCTGATGACTAAGAAGAGAAGCTGGAAGAACAATGAGACTATGATACTAACCGAAGAATGTAGTGCTATCATCCAGCACAAACTACCCCAGAAGTTGAAGGATCCTGGGAGCTTTCAGATCCCTTGTATTATAGGGGAAATCACAGTAGAGAAGGCCCTTTGTGGCTTAGGAGCCAGCATCAATTTGATGTCAGTAGCAATGATGAGGAAGATGAAGATCGAGGAGGCTAAACCAACAAAAATGGCCTTACAACTGGCAGACCGATCGTTCAAGTTCCCTCATGGCATAGTAGAGGATTTGTTGGTGAAAGTAGGAGACTTCATATTCCCGGCAGATTTTGTAGTGTTGGACATGCAGGAGGAAGCCAAGACCTCCATTATTCTGGGAAGGCCGTTCTTGGCTACTGCTGGAGCTATCATTGATGTACAAAAAGGTGATCTTACCTTGAGATTACACAATGAAAAGATGACATTCAATGTGTTCAAGGCCATGAGTTACCCACCAGAATAATTGGGGGAATGCATGAGGTTAGACGCACTTGAAGAAGAAGTGCTGGAGTGTTTTGAAGAAGAGGAGCATGAAGAGCCCGAGAGATCAATGGAGGAGGACTATATATCAAGTGAGGATGTTGCAACAGCAGAGAGTCATGTTCAAGATGCACCAAAGGAAGAGACTGAAAAGTCAGAAGCACCCAAGGTTGAACTCAAAGCATTGCCACCCACTCTCAAATATGCATACCTAGGAGAAAATGAAAACTACCCAGTGATCATAAGCCCATGCCTCAGCCAAGATCAAGAGGATGAACTGCTCAAGGTGCTGCGGGAGCATAAGGACGCCATTGGATGGACCCTTGCTGACCTGAAGGGAATCAGTTCAGCTATATGCATGCATAAAATACTGTTGGAAAATGATGCAAAACCATCCATTCAATCCCAAAGAAGGCTGAACCCAATCATGAAGGAAGTGGTACAGAAAGAGGTTATGAAGCTTTGGCAAGGAGGAGTAATATACCCGATCTCAGACAGCCCTTGGGTCAGCCCCGTGCATGTTGTGCCCAAGAAGGGAGGAATCACTGTGGTTCCCAATGAGAGGAACGAACTGATACCTACAAGGACCGTCACGGGATGGCGGATGTGCATTGACTATCGGAAACTCAATGAAGCTACACAAAATGATCATTTCCCTCTCCCATTCATGGATCAGATGTTGGAAAGACTCGCAGGACATGCTTATTACTATTTTCTTGATGGTTATTCAGGATATAACCAAATAGTGGTTGATCCTAGAGACCAAGAGAAAACTTCATTTACCTGTCCATATGGAGTGTTTGCCTACAGGCGCATGCCATTTGGGCTATGTAATGCACCTGTGACTTTCCAACGCTGCATGCTTTCTATTTTCTCAGATATGATAGAGAAATTAATTAAAGGTTTTATGGATGATTTCTCGGTATTCGGAGATTCTTTTACTAGTTGCTTGAATCACCTAGCCTTGGTATTGAAAAGATACCAAGAGACCAATTTGGTCTTGAACTGGGAGAAATGTCACTTTATGGTGACAGGAGGAATAGTTCTTGGCCATAAGATTTCTAACCAAGGAATCGAAGTGGACAGGGCTAAAGTGGAACTTATTGAAAAGCTTCCTCCACCCAGTGATGTCAAGGCAATTAGAAGCTTTTTAGGGCATGCTGGCTTTTACAGAAGATTTATTAAAGATTTTTCAAAAATAGCTAAGCCCTTGAGTAATCTCCTTGTATCAGATACACCATTCATCTTCGATGAAACCTGCATGTTGGCATTCGAGCATTTGAAAGAAAGATTGTCCTCTGCCCCTATCATCTCCCCACCTGATTGGAACTTACCCTTTGAATTGATGTGTGATGCATCTGACTTTGCAGTAGGGGCAGTGTTAGGGCAGAGGAAAAATAACTTAGTCCATGTAATATACTATGCTAGCAAGGTCCTCAATGATGCTCAAAGAAATTATACCACTACTGAAAAGGAATTGCTAGCCATAGTTTTTGCATTTGACAAGTTTAGATCGTACCTCATTGGTGCTAAAGTCATTGTTTTTACAGATCACACAGCACTTAAATATTTATTTGCCAAGCAAGAATCAAAACCAAGACTAATAAGATGGATCTTATTATTGCAGGAGTTTGATATTGAAATCAGAGACAAGAAGGGAGTAGAGAACAAGGTTGCAGATCACCTATCCAGGATTCCTCATGAGGAAGGAGGAACACATGCTATGAGTGTGAACGAGCTCTTCCCTGATGAGCAGTTAATGACAGTGCACAAAGCCCCATGGTTTGCAGACATTGCCAACTTCAAGGCAACTGGGGCTCTACCTCCAGGGATCAATAAACATCAAAAGAGGAAGCTCATGAATGATGCAAAATACTTTGTCTGGGATGAGCCTTATCTCTTCAAGAAGTGTTCAGATGGAATCCTTAGAAGATGTGTCTCAGAAGAGGAAGGACGAGAGGTACTATGGAATTGCCACGGCTCATGCTACGGAGGCCACTTTGGAGGGGACAGGACTGCAGCAAAGGTGTTACAAAGTGGATTCTTTTGGCCCACCCTTTTCAAGGATGCCAAAGAACTGGTAAGGAGCTGCAATGAATGCCAAAGATCTGGGAATTTGCCCAAAAGAAATTCCATGCCACAGAATTTCATCTTGGAACCGGAAGTATTTGATGTGTGGGGAATAGATTTCATGGGACCATTCCCAACCTCATATGCAAACAAGTACATCTTGGTAGCAGTGGATTATGTGTCCAAATGGGTAGAGGCCATTGCAACCCCAACAAATGACAACAAAGTGGTCATGAACTTCCTCAGGAAGAATATCTTCAACCGGTTCGGAGTCCCAAGAGCCCTCATCAGTGATGGAGGGAGCCATTTTTGTAACAAACCACTAGAGGCTCTTCTCCTACGATATGGGGTGAAACACAAGGTAGCTACACCTTACCATCCCCAAACAAGTGGACAAACGGAGATATCCAACAGAGAGCTAAAGAGGATTCTGGAAAAGACTGTGGGTGCATCAAGAAAGGATTGGGCGAAGAAGCTGGATGATGCTCTTTGGGCATACAGGACAGCATTCAAAACACCACTGGGAATGTCCCCATATCAACTGGTTTATGGTAAAGCTTGCCATTTACCACTAGAATTGGAACACAAAGCTCTCTGGGCCATCAAGATACTAAACTTTGATAGCATTGCTGCTGGTGCAAAGAGGATCTTGCAGCTGCAAGAGATGGAGGAATTCAGGTCACAAGCCTATGAAAATACTAAGATATATAAAGAGAATGCAAAGAGGAGACATGACCTGCATCTTGCACCCAGGGATTTTGAAAAGGGGCAGCAAGTACTCCTCTACAATTCCAAATTGAGACTGTTCCCAGGAAAACTCAAATCGAGGTGGTCCGGGCCTTTCATTGTCACAAACGTCTCACCATATGGACACATCGAAATCATGGATGAAAGGTCAGAGAGGACTTTTACAGTGAATGGACAAAGACTCAAGCATTATCTGGGCAACATGGGGGAAAACCCAGAGTAAAATATCATCTCAAGTAAAGTAAGGACCCATCGAGCTAGCGACGATAAAAGAGCGCTTTGTTGGGAGGCAACCCAACCTTAGGTAACTACTTTTTCAGCTGCATTTCAATAAAGATCACAAGTTGTTTCCCCTGCATTGCAAGGAGCTAAGTTTGGTGTTCCACACCAAAACAATTCAAGAGTGAAAGTGCGATTCTAAGTTTGGTGTCCCACCAAAGGATGCAAGTTAGAATCACACTACACTCTCAAAGCACATTGCTAGCTCTGACCAATCAAGGGAACCACTTGGATATAGATTAGTCTTTAGTTAATTGGTTGCTAACAGCAAGATACGAGGTTCTACGCATGCATGCAAGGTTTTGTAGTAGGCAAGGAACTAAGTTTGGTGTTCACACACCAAAATAAGTTCAGAAATCATAAGCATACATGCAAGCTGACTATTCCTCAAGTGCTTGGGAAACGAGCAACTTCCAATAACCTCGCAGGAAGCTTATGAGGAGATGGTGCACCTTCAACTAAGAGGCAACTGGATTGGTGTGGCAAACCATCTCCCAAAGGTTATATTGCTACTTAATTCCATCTACTCATCGTGTTAAAAATTGGAAGTCTGAATGCACTGTTAATTAATAGTCATGTGTTGATTGGAACCTAGTTCAACTATGCATTTTAAGTTTTCTGATGAAGAAGTCTATGCTTGCTAGTCTTTATGTTACTGCATCATATCTTTACTTATTGTATGCTTGTCTTGTAAAATCAAATGAAAAAGAGAATGAGTTTTCTTCAAAAGACCAGAGTAGAGTTCATGATATGGAGTAAGTCTCTGAGTTTGTGGTATAGTCATAAGTTAGCTAAGTTGGTTCAACCATAAGGTGGGGATGACAACTATCTGGCCTGAATACTATACTTTGAATATACCCATGAGACTAAGTAAATAACAAGATCCTAATAAGAGAAAGAGAAAGAACACTTAAAGTGAAAAACAAAAGAAAAAAAGTAAGCAATAAGGCTAGGCACCAATGGTTTTAATCTTGAGGCATGTGTCTGTGGTGTTCCTGTGTGAGGGATTTACTTGGATGAATAAGCTCTTAGGGGTGCCTTATCACTTGGTAACTTGGGTTAACTAACTCGGGATTATCAGCTGAAAGTCCACTATCAAGAGTAACCCTCACTACAGAGCATTTAGTAACCCAAAGAGGTGCTGGACACCAAGGTCTCAAGAAGGAAAATAAATGAACCAGATGCTTGTGGTGTGTATGTATGGGGGAGAGACTTGAGGGAGTAAGTCCTTAGGGGTGTCTCAACACCTAGCACCTTGAACCAACTGGTTCGGGAGTGTTGGCTGAAAGCTTATCTTAAAGAGTTGCCCCCTTACAGAGCACTTAGCTTGAAGAACACAAATAAGCCCTGGAATGACAATAAAAGGATCAATAAAAGTCTCATGGGATGTAAGCAGAGTTAGTGTTTTAGGACATGATAAAGGTCTGAAAGCTAGTAATAGAATGAACCTAAGTTGCTATACATGAAACCACCATAAAATCAGTGACATGACTTCCACAAGAATGACTCATTTCTCTTGGCATTTCATTCATCATACACTGTGAATTTTAAGTTTGGTGTTGTGATGCCAGGGCATCTTGGCCAGTTTCACTGACTTTTTCTTTACTGTTTATAAGGTAGTTTCATGCATTTCCTTAGGAAATAAGCTAGTTTTGGGTAGATATTTACTTACACCTTGATTCAAGCATACACTGTGAATTTTATATGATTTCATGAGGATTTTGCATGAGTTTAATAACAAATTGTATGTTGCATTACCCATGACTTAGACTAGAACTTTGATGCACTCTATTGCTTGATTTCAGGACCAAAGGAAGCAAGGAAGAACCACTTAGCAGTCACGTTAATCTAATTAACGTTACCACTAACGTGGAATGGGAGGTAACTTGCAAAGTTAATGAGAAAAGTGATTGCCAATAACGCTCTCGAAGCCATCATTGCCCACGTTAAGAGTCACGTTAACTAAGTTAACATGAACTCTAACGTGAAGAAGGGACTTTGAGCCAACATTAGTGACACTTAACATTATCACTAACGTTGGCCAAGATCATAAGTGACCACGTTAGAGTCCACGTTAACTTAGTTAGCGTGACCTCTAACGTTAAAAGGGGGAAGGAAGCCAATGTTAGTGACACTCAACATTGTCACTAACGTTGGCCTAAGGTGCAATGTACCACGTTAACTCCCACGTTAACTTGGTTAACGAGGGAGCTAACGTAAGAGGCAAGGGTGGTCGACAACGTTAGTGACACCCAACATTGTCACTAACGTTGGAAGCAACCACAAAACCCCAAGGAGCCACGTTAACTTCCACGTTAACTTAGTTAACGTGGAAAGCTAACGTTGATGAGTGAAATATGAGCCAACGTTAGTGACACTCAACATTGTCACTAACGTTGGGGATGGCTAAGAATGGCCACGTTAACCTAGTTAACGTGGACTCTAACGTGAGACATAGGGGCACATTGGAACGTTAGTGACAATATTAAGTGTCACTAACGTTCTCGAAGGTTGGCAAGGCCACGTTAGAAGCCACGTTAACCTAGTTAACGTGGGGTCTAACGTGAGGCAAAGGGGTCCATTGGAACGTTAGTGACAATGTTGAGTGTCACTAACGTTCTCGAACTCATACTTTCACTAAAACGTTAACACCCCTAACGTCCTGAGCAAAAGTCTCTGCCCACTTCACACTTTCTCTCTGCAAGTGATGAGCGGATAATTTATACGCTTTTTGGCATTGCTTTTAGGTAATTTTTAGTAAGTTCAATCTACTTTTAGGGATGTTTTCATTAGTTTTTATGCTAAATTCACATTTCTGGACTTTACTATGAGTTTGTGTATTTTTCTGTGATTTCAGGTAATTTCTGGCTGAAATTGAGGGACTTGAGCAAAACTCTGATAGGAGGCTGACAAAAGGACTGCTGATGCTGTTGGAATCTGACCTCCCTACACTCAAAATGAATTTTCTGGAGCTACAAGACACCAAATGGCGCGCTCTCAACGGAGTTGGAAAGTAGACATCCTGAGCTTTCCAGCAATATACAATAGTCCATACTTTATTCGGGAATTGACGACGTAAAATGGCGCTCAACGCCAAGTACATGCTGCTGTCTGGAGTTAAACGCCAGAAACACGTCACGACCCGGAGTTGAACGCCCAAAACACGTTACAACTTGGCGTTCAACTCCAAGAAAAGCTCAGCTCGTGGATAGATCAAGCTCAGCCCAAGCACACACCAAGTGGGACCCGGAAGTGAATTTATGCATCAATTACTTACTCATGTAAACCCTAGTAGCTAGTTTAGTATAAATAGAACATTTAACTATTGTATTAGTCGTCTTTTGACCACGTTTCATCTTTGGTCTCAGTTTTGTTTTATTCTTTATTCTTTATCTTAGGAGGCTATTGATCACGTTTTAGGGGGCTGGCCATTCGGCCATGCCTGAACCTTTCACTTATGTATTTTCAACGGTGGAGTTTCTACACACCATAGATTAAGGGTGTGGAGCTCTGCTGTACCTCAAGTTTCAATACAATTACTATTATCTTCTATTCAATTCTCTTTTATTCTTATTCCAAGATATACGTTGTACTTCAACTTGATGAATGTGATGATCCGTGACACTCATCATCATTCTCACCTATAAACGCGCGTGACTGACAACCACTTCCGTTCTACCCTAGGCCGGGCGCATATCTCTTAGATTCCCCAACAAAATCTTCGTGGTATAAGCTAGATAGATGGCGGCATTCATGGGAATCCGGAAAGTCTAACCTTGTCTGTGGTATTCCGAGTAGGATTCCGGGAATCTGGAAAGTCTAACCTTGTCTGTGGTATTCCGAGTAAGATTCCGGTATTGAATTGCTGTGACGAGCTTCAAACTCCTGAAGGCTGGGCGTTAGTGACAGACGCAAAAGAATCAATGGATTCTATTCCAACCTGATTGAGAACTGACAGATGATTAGCCGTGCTGTGACAGAGCATTTGGACCATTTTCACTGAGAGGATGGGATGTAGCCATTGTCAAGGGTGATGCCTCCAGACGATTAGCCATGCAGTGATAGCGCATAGGACCATTTTCCCGAGAGGATGAAAAGTAGCCATTGACGATGGTGATGCACTACATACAGTTTGCCATGGAAAGGAGTAAGAAGGATTGGATGAATGTAATAAGAAAGTAGAGATTCAAGAGGAGCACAGCATCTCCATACGCCTATCTGAAATTCCCACTATTGATTTACATAAGTATTTCTATCTTATTTTATTTCTTTTTATTATTAATTTTCGAAATCCATAATCATTTAATCTGCCTAACTAAGATTTACAAGGTGACCATAGCTTGCTTCATACCAACAATCTCTGTGGGATCGACCCTTACTCACGTAAGGTATTACTTGGATGACCCAGTACACTTGCTGGTTAAGTTGAACGTAGTTGTGATCACATATGCCAAAGAGCCATTAAATAAATCTCATGCAAATACAAAGAGGGCAATCACAATTTCGTCCACCAAGTTTTTGGCGCCGTTGCCGGGGATTGTTGAGTTTGAACAACTAACGGTTCATCTTGTTGCTCAGATTAGGTAATTTTCTTTTCAAAAAACTTTTCAAAAATCTTTTTCAAAACTTTTCTTTTCTTTTTTGTTTTTTCCAAAAATATTTTTGAAAAAAATTAATAAAAATCCAAGAAAATTAATAAAATCATAAAAATCAAAAATATTTTGTGTTTCTTGTTTGAGTCTTGAGTCAATTTTTAAGTTTGGTGTCAATTGCATGTTTTAAAAAAAAATTCTTACATTTTTCGAAAATTCCATGCATTCATAGTGTTCTTCATGATCTTCAAGTTGTTCTTGACAAGTCTTATTGTTTGATCTTGATGATTTCTTGTTTTGTGTTGTTTGTTGTTTTTCATATGCATTTTTCGTTTGTTAGAGTCCATGCATTAAAGATTTCTAAGTTTGGTGTCTTGCATGTTTTCTTTGCATCAAAAATTTTTCAAAAATATGTTCTTGATGTTCATCATGATCTTCAAAGTGTTATTGGTGTTCATCTTGACATTCATAGTGTTCTTGCATGCATCTTGTGTTTTAATCCAAAATTTTCATGTTTTGGGTCATTTTTGTGTTTTTCTCTCTCATCATTAAAAATTCAAAAATAAAAAAAATATCTTTTCCTTATTTTTCTCCAAATTTTCGAAAATTTGAGTTGACTTAGTCACAAAAATTTTAAAATTAGTTGTTTCTTACAAGTCAAGTCAAATTTTCAATTTTAAAAATCTTATCTTTTCAGAATCTTTTTCAAAAATCATATCTTTTCAAACTTTATCTTTGTTTTTCGAAAATTTTCAAAAAAATATATATTTTTCAAAATTTTTCAAAATCTTTTTCTTATCTTTTACATCATATTTTCGAAAATATGCTAACAATTAATGTGATTGGTTCAAAAAAATTTGAAGTTTTTTACTTTCTTGTGAAGAAAGGTTCAATCTTTAAATCCTAGAATCTTATCTTGTAGTTTCTTGTTAGTTACGTCATTTTAAAAATTAAATCTTTTTCAAAATGCCTTTTTCTTAAAAATCTTATCTTTTTATCTTATCTTTTTCAAAATTTTATCTTTTTCAAAATTTGATTTCAAAATATCTTATCTAACTTCTTATCTTCTCATCTTTTCAAATTTAATTTTAATGTTTTTAACTAACTATTTGACTTTTTGTTTGTTGCTTATCTTTTTCAAAACCAACTAACTACCTATCCCTCTCTAATTTTCGAAAATACCTCTCTCTTTTTCAAAAATTCTTTTTAATTGTTTTAAATTTTAATTTTAATCATATCTTATCTTTAATTTTCGAAAATCACCAACCACTTTTTCAAAATTATTTTCGAAATTCTCTATCTCTTTTCTTATTCTATTTAATTATTTATTTACTAACACTTCCCTTCACCTCTCCTCATCTAAAAATCCGAATCCAATCTATCCCTTGTGTTTGGATTCTTCACTGTTCTTTCTTCTATCCCTTTCTTTTTCTACTAACATAAAGGAATCTCTATACTGTGACATAGAGGATTCCTCTTTCTTTTCTTGTTTTCTTCTATTTCATATGAGCAGGAACATGGAAAAAGGCACTCTTGTTGAAATTGATCCTGAACCTGAAAGGACTTTGAAAAGGAAACTAAGAGAAGCTAAATTACAACAATCCAGAAGTAATCTTTCAGAAAATTTCGAACAAGAGAAGGAGATGGCAGCCGAACCCAATAATGATAATACAAGAAGGATGCTTGGTGACTTTACCAAGCCCACGTCCAAATTTGATGGAAGAAGCATCTCCATTCCTGCCATTGGAGCCAATAATTTTGAGCTTAAGCCTCAATTAGTTGCCTTAATGCAACAAAACTGCAAGTTCTATGGACTTCCATCTGAAGATCCTTATCAGTTTTTAACTGAGTTCTTGCAGATTTGTGAGACTGTAAAGACGAATGGAGTAGATCTTGAAGTCTACAGACTCATGCTTTTCCCTTTTACAGTAAGAGACAGAGCTAGAATATGGTTAGATTCACAACCTAAGGATAGCCTGGACTCCTGGGATAAGCTGGTCACGGCTTTCTTGGATAAATTCTTTCCTCCTCAAAAGCTGAGCAAGCTTAGAGTGGATGTTCAAACCTTCAAGCAAAAAGATGGTGAATCCCTCTATGAAGCTTGGGAAAGATACAAGCAGTTGACCAAAAGGTGTCCATCTGACATGTTTTCAGAATGGACCATATTAGATATATTCTATTATGGTCTATCTGAATTTTCGAAAATGTCATTGGACCATTCTGCAGGTGGATCCATTCACCTAAAGAAAACACCTGCAGAAGCTCAAGAACTTATTGACATGGTTGCAAATAACCAATTCATGTACACTTCTGAGAGGAATTCCGTGAATAATGGGACACCTCAGAGGAAGTGAGTTTTTGAAATTGATGCTCTGAATGCCATATTGGCTCAGAACAAAGTGTTGACTCAGCAAGTCAACATGATCTCTCAAAGTCTGAATGGATGGAAAAATACATCCAACAGTACTAAAGAGGCAGCTTCTGAAGAAGCTTATGATCCTGAGAACCCTGCAATGGCAGAGGTAAATTACATGGGTGAACCTTATGGAAACACCTATAACTCATCATGGAGAAATCATCCAAATTTCTCATGGAAGGATCAACAAAAGCCTCAACAAGGCTTTAACAATGGTGGAAGAAATAGGCTCAGTAATAACAAGCCTTTTCCATCATCTTCTCAGCAACAGACAGAGAATTCTGAACAAAACACTTCTAATTTAGCCAATCTAGTCTCTAATCTGTCAAAGGCCACTTTCAGTTTCATGAGTGAAACAAGATCCTCCATCAGAAATCTGGAGGCACAAGTGGGCCAGCTGAATAAGAAAGTCATTGAAACTCCTCCCAGTATTCTCCCAAGCAATACAGAAGAGAATCCAAAAGGAGAGTGCAAGGCCATTGATGTGATCAATATGGCCGAATGCACAAGGGAGGAGAAGGACGAAAATCCTAGTGAGGAAGGCCTCCTGGGACATCTCTCAAGCAAGAAGGAGTTTCCTATTAAGGATCCAAAGGAATCTGAGGCTCATATAGAGACCATAGAGTTTCCATTAAATCTCTTTTTGCCATTCATGAGCTCTGAAGACTATTCTTCCTCTGAAGAGGATGAAGATGTGACTGGAGAGCAAGTTGCTCAATATTTAGGAGCTATCATGAAGCTGAATGCCAAGTTGTTTGGTAATGAGACTTGGGAAAGTGAACCTCCCTTGCTCATTGGTGAACTAGACACCTGGATTCAGAAAAGTTTACCTCAAAAGAGACAAGATCCTGGCAAGTTCTTAATACGTTGTACCATAGGCACCATGGCCTTTGAAAAAGCTCTATGTGATCTGGGGTCAGGGATAAATCTTATGCCACTCTCTGTAATGGAGAAGCTGGGGATCATTGAGGTACAACCTGCCTTATTCTCATTACAATTGGCAGACAACTCATTGAGACAAGCTTATGGAATAGTAGAGGACGTGTTAGTAAAGGTTGAAGGCCTTTACATCCCTGCTGATTTCATAATCTTAGACACTAGGAAGGAAGAGGATGAATGTATCATCCTTGGAAGACCTTTCCTAGCTACAGCAAGAGCTGTGATGGATGTCAACAGAGGTGAATTAGTCCTTCAATTGAATGGGGACTACCTTGTGTTTAAGGCACATGGCCATCCCTCTATGACAAAAGAGAGTAAGCATGAAGAGCTTCTCTCAGTTCAGAGTCAAGAAGAGCCCCCACAGTCAAACTCTAAGTTTGGTGTTGGGAGGCCACAACCAAACTCTAAGTTTGGTGTTAAGAACCCATATCCAAACTCTAAGTTTGGTGTTGGGACTATACAACATTGACCTGATCACCTGTGAGGCTCCATGAGAGCCCACTGTCAAGCTAATGACATTAAAAGAGCGCTTGTTGGGAGGCAACCCAATTTTTAATTTTATTTTTATTTTATTGCTATTTTGTGTTTTATTAGGTACATGATCATGAGGAGTCACGAAAAAATCATAAAAATTAAAAACAGAATCAAAAACAGCAGAAACAAATTCGCACCCTGGAGGAAGGACAGACTGGCGTTCAACGCCAGTAAGGAGCATCTGGCTGGCGTTTAACGCCAGAACAGAGCATGAATCTGGCGCTGAACGCCAGAAACAAGCAACATTCTGGCGTTTGAACGCCAGGAATGTGCCTTGAGGAAAGCTGGCGCTGAACGCCAGTAACAAGCATGAAACTGGCGTTCAACGCCAGAAACATGCTACATATGGGTGTTGAACGCCCAGAACATGCTTTACATGGGCGTTGAATGCCCAAAACGTGCATCACCTCGGCATTTAAACGCCAGAATGGTATGCAAATGCATTTTACATGCCTATTTGGTGCAGGGATGTAATTCCTTGACACCTCAGGATCTGTGGACCCCACAGGATCATCTCAGGATCTGTGGACCCCACAGGATCACCTCAGGATCTGTGGACCCCACAGGATCCCCACATAACATATTCCCACCTTACCTCCTAATCCTATTTCACTCTTCCCCATGTCACACTTCCCATCAACTTCAATCTCTCTTCCCAATTACCCCCTTCACCACTCACATCCATCCACTCTTCCCCAAAAACCTCACCTACCTTCAGAATTCAAAAACACTTTCCCTCCCAATCTCACCCTAAATGGCCGAACCTACCCTCTCCCCTCTCCCTATATATGCCCTTCCATTCTAATTAATTTTCACACAACACAACCCCCTCTTCTATACCTTGATCGAACCTACACTTCCCCTTCTTCTCCATATTCTCTTCTTCTTCTTCTTCTCTTCTTTCTTCTCTTGCTCGAGGGCGAGCAATATTTTAAGTTTGGTGTGGTAAAAGCATAAGCTTTTTTGTTTTTCCATTACCATCAATGGCACCTAAGGCCGGAGAATCCTCTAGAAAAGGAAAAGGGAAGACAAAAGCTTCTACCTCCGAGTCATGGGAGATGGAAAGATTCATCTCCAAAAGCCATCAAGACCACTTCTATGATGTTGTGGCAAAGAAGAAGGTGATCCCTGAGGTCCCTTTCAAGCTCAAGAAAAATGAGTATCCGGAGATCCGACATGAGATCCGAAGAAGAGGTTGGGAAGTCTTAACCAACCCCATGCAACAAGTTGGAATCTTAATGGTTCAAGAGTTCTATGCCAATGCATGGATCACTAGAAACCATGATCAAAGTATGAACCCGAATCCAAAGAATTATCTCACAATGGTTCGGGGGAAATACTTAGATTTTAGTCCGGAAAATGTGAGGTTGGCGTTTCACTTGGCCATGATGCAAGGAGATAAACGCCCCTACACTAGAAGGGTCAACTTTCATCAAAGGTTAGACCAAGTCCTAATGGACATATGTGTGGAAGGAGCTCAATGGAAAAGAGACTCCAAAGGCAAGCCAGTTCAACTAAGAAGACTGGACCTCAAGCCTGTGGCTAGAGGATGGCTGGAGTTCATTCAACGCTCCATCATTCCCACTAGCAACCGATCTGAAGTTACTGTGGATCGGGCCATCATGATTTATAGCATCATGATTAGAGAGGAAGTAGAGGTTCATGAAGTCATCTCCAATGAATTCTACAAAATAGCCGAAAAGCCCTCTACCATGGCAAGGCTAGCTTTTCCTCACCTTATTTGCCATCTATGTTACTCAGCTGGAGTTATCATAGAAGGAGACATCCCCATTGAAGAGGATAAGCCCATCACCAAGAAGAGGATGGAGCAAGCAAGAGAGACCCTCCACGGATCTCAAGAGATGCATGAGGAAGCTCATCATCAAGAAATCCCTGAGATGCCTCAAGGGATGCACTTTCCTCCCAACAACTATTGGGAACAACTCAATACTTCCTTAGAAGATTTGAGCCACAATGTGGAACAATTAAGGGTGGAACATCATGAGAACTCCATCATTCTCCATGAAATAAGAGAAGATCAAAGAGCAATGAGGGAGGAGCAACAAAGGCAAGGAAGGGACATAGAAGAGCTTAAGGACATTGTTGGTCCTTCAAGAAGAAGACGCCACTATGGTGGATTCATTCCTTGTTCTTACTTTTTTGCTGTTCGGTTTTTATATTATATGTTTATCTATATTTTGTGTCTCTACTTCATGATCATTAGTGTTTAGTAACTATGTCTTAAAGTTATGAATAATTCCATTAATCTTTCACCTCTCTTAAATGAAAGATGTTTTTAATCAAAACAACAAGAAGTACATGAATTTCAAATTTATCCTTGAATTTAGTTTAATTATATTGATGTGGTGGCAATACTTTTTGTTTTCTGAATGAATGCTTAAACAGTGCATATTTTTTATATTGTTGTTTATGAATGTTAAAACTGTTGGCTCTTGAAAGAATGATGAACAAAGAGAAATGTTATTGATGATCTAAAAAATCATAAAATTGATTCTTGAAGCAAGAAAAAGCAGTGAAAAAGCAAAAGCTTGTGAAAAAAAAGTGGCGAAAAAAAATAGAAAGAAAAAGAAAAAGCAAGCAGAAAAAGCCAATAGCCCTTAAAACCAAAAGGCAAGGGTAAAAAGGATCCAAGGCTTTGAGCATCAATGGATAGGAGGGCCCAAGGAAATAAAATCCAGGCCTAAGCGGCTAAATCAAGCTGTCCCTAACCATGCGCTTGTGTCATGCAGGTCCAAGTGAAAAGCTTGGGACTGAGTGGTTAAAGTCATGATCCAAAGCAAAAGAGTGTACTTAAGAGCTCTGGACACCTCTAACTGGGAACTCTAGCAAAGTTGAGTCACAATCTGGAAAGGTTCACCCAGTCATGTGTCTGTGGCATTTATGTATCCGGTGGTAATACTGGAAAACAAAGTGCTTAGGGCCATAGCCAAGACTCATAAAAGTAGCTGTGTTCAAGAATCAACATGCTTAACTAGGAGAATCCATAACACTATGCGAAATTCTAAGTTCCTAGAGAAGCCAATCATTCTAAACTTCAAGGGAAAAAGTGAGATGCCAAAACTGTTCAGAAGCAAAAAGCTACAAGTCCCGCTCATCTAATTAGAATTAATATTCATTGATATTTTGGAATTTATAGTATATTCTCTTCTTTTTATCCTCATTGATTTTCAGTTGCTTGGGGACAAGCAACAATTTAAGTTTGGTGTTGTGATGAGCGGATAATTTATATGCTTTTTGGCATTGTTTTTAGGTAATTTTTAGTAAGTTCAAGCTACTTTTAGGGATGTTTTCATTAGTTTTTATGCTAAATTTACATTTCTGGACTTTACTATGAGTTTGTGTGTTTTTCTGTGATATCAGGTAATTTCTGGCTAAAATTGAGGGACTTGAGCAAAACTCTGATAGGAGGCTGACAAAAGGACTGCTGATGCTGTTGAAATCTGACCTCCCTGCACTCAAAATGGATTTTCTGGAGCTACAGAAATCCAAATGGCGCGATCTCAACGGATTTAAAAAGTAGACATCCAGACCTTTCCATCAATATTTAATAGTTCATACTTTATTCTGGAATTGATGACGTAAAATGGTGCTCAACGCCAAGTACATGCTGCTGTCTGGAGTTAAACGCCAGAAACACGTCACGACCCGGAGTTGAACGCCCAAAACACGTTACAACTTGGCGTTCAACTCCAAGAAAAGCCTTAGCTCATGGATAGGTCAAGCTCAGCCCAAGCACACACCAAGTGGGCCCCGGAAGTGAATTTATGCATCAATTACTTACTCATGTAAACCCTAGTAGCTAGTTTAGTATAAATAGAACATTTAACTATTGTATTAGTCGTCTTTTGACCACGTTTCATCTTTGGTCTCAGTTTTGTTTTATTCTTTATCTTAGGAGGCTATTGATCATGTTTTAGGGGGCTGGCCATTCGGCCATGCCTGAACCTTTCACTTATGTATTTTCAACGGTGGAGTTTCTACACACCATAGATTAAGGGTGTGGAGCTCTGCTGTACCTCAAGTTTCAATACAATTACTATTATCTTCTATTCAATTCTCTTTTATTCTTATTCCAAGATATACGTTGCACTTCAACTTGATGAATGTGATGATCCGTGACACTCATCATCATTCTCACCTATGAACGCGCGTGACTGACAACCACTTCCGTTCTACCTTAGGCCGGGCGCATATCTCTTAGATTCCCCAACAAAATCGTCGTGGTATAAGCTAGATAGATGGCGGCATTCATGGGAATCCGGAAAGTCTAACCATGTCTGTGGTATTCCGAGTAGGATTCCGGGAATTTGGAAAGTTTAACCTTGTCTGTGGTATTCCGAGTAAGATTCCGGTATTGAATGACTGTGACGAGCTTCAAACTCCTGAAGGCTGGGCGCTAGTGACAGATGCAAAAGAATCAATGGATTCTATTGCAACCTGATTGAGAACCGACAGATGATTAGCCGTGCTGTGACAGAGCATTTGGACCATTTTCACTGAGAGGATGGGATGTAGCCATTGTCAAGGGTGATGCCTCCAGACGATTAGCCATGTAGTGACAGCGCATAGGACCATTTTCCCGAGAGGATGAAAAGTAGCCATTGATGATGGTGATGCCCTACATACAGCTTGCCATGGAAAGGAGTAAGAAGGATTGGATGAATGTAATAAGAAAGTAGAGATTCAAAAGGAGCACAGCATCTCCATACGCCTATCTGAAATTCCCACTATTCATTTACATAAGTATTTTTATCTTATTTTATTTCTTTTTATTATTGATTTTCGAAATCCATAATCATTTAATCTGCCTAACTGAGATTTACAAGGTGACCATAGCTTGCTTCATACCAACAATCTCTGTGGGATCGACCCTTACTCACGTAAGGTATTACTTGGATGACCCAGTACACTTGCTGGTTAAGTTGAACGTAGTTGTGATCACATATGCCAAAGAGCCATTAAATAAATCTCATGCAAATACACAGAAGGCAATCACAATTTCGTCCACTAGCAAGTAAAACCAAACCCAAATGAAGAAGAGAACGGCTTCAAACTCAAGATCCAAAGGCCCAAGACTTGAAGAGCCAACTAGAAGTTGAGAAGAGTAGTATATATAAGGGTAGCTTTGAATTATTTAGGAGTTCTGGAAGTGGGGAAAATAGCACTACTCTCTGTATTTTACTCTGCTCTTCTAGTTCCATGATGTATTCTCCAACTTTGTTTTCATTTTCTAGAGCTATGAACAACTAAACCCCTTTCATTGGGTTAGGGAGCTCTGTTGTAAGTTGATGGATCAATACTAATTTTCATTATTCTTCTTCTATCTTTTCTCTTGATTTTACTTGAAAGCTTTCGATCTTCATCCCATTGGGTAGTTATCTTAGAAAAGAAGCTATTCAAACTTGGATCTCTTCTGAACCTTGAAAGAGGAATGAAGAGATCAAGCTAGAAATGCTTTCTCATGCTAGACCAAATTGGGTTTGGATGGATATGTGACTATAATCCTCTCAATACTTGATTTGGGAAATGCATGTGGTATAATCAGTGACCACACTTCATCTCTTCTCATGAGCAATTGACCAAGGAATTGGCTATTGATCAAGATTTGAGAGATTGAATTGCAAGAAATTGTAATTCAATCAATTAAGATTGCCAAGGAGATCAATGAGTGCATTGATTGAGGAAGAGATGAAAATGAACTTGATCCGGAGAATTGCAACATCTCCTGCGCCCAATGAACTCCCCAATTCTGATCTCACCCATTCTCTTTGATTTCTGCGTTTACTTTCATGAGCAAACACCCCATTCCCATTTACAATACTGCAATTTACTTTCAGTCATTTACTTTCAGCCATTTAATTCTAGCATTTAATTTTTTTGTTATTTACATTCCCGCCATTTTAATTTCTGCAAATCTCAACCCAAATTCTAAATTCGCTCAACTAGAACTTTCTTCTAATTAAAGTTGCTTGATCAATCAATCCTTGTGGGATTCGACCTCACTCTATTGTGAGTTTTTACTTGACGACAAATTCGGTACACTTGCCGAAGGAAATTTGTTGAGAGACAGTTTCCACCTGCATCACTTATTTTCTTTTTTCTATAAAATTTCGAAAAAAATCCAAAAAAATTTAGAAAATCATAAAATCAAAAATATTTTGTGTTTCTTGTTTGAGTCTTGAGTCAATTTTTAAGTTTGGTGTCAATTGCATGTTTTAAAAAATTTTGCATTTTTTTTCGAAAATTCATGCATGTGTTCTTCATGATCTTCAAGTTGTTCTTGGTAAGTCTTCTTGTTTGATCTTTATGTTTTCTTGTTTTGTGTCTTTTGTTGTTTTTCATATGCATTTTTGCATTCATAGTGTCTAGGCATTAAAAATTTCTAAGTTTGGTGTCTTACATGTTTTCTTTTCTTGAAATTTTTTCAAAAATAATTCTTGATGTTCATCTTGATCTTCAAAAATAAATCTTCCAAGATGACCATAGCTTGCTTCATACCAACAATCTCCGTGGGATAGACCCTTACTCACGTAAGGTTTATTACTTGGACAACCCAGTACACTTGTTGGTTAGTTGTGCGAAGTTGTGAAGAAAGTACTGAGTTAATAGATGCGCACACCAAGTTGAATGCCATTATTAGAGATCACAATTTCTCCTACCATCACGTGTACGTGTCAGCCACACGTACACGTCACTGGTCTTCTTTGCAAGTCATGCGGATGCGTCGGTCACGCGGACGCGTCGTTGAGCAAATCTTCAATTCACGCGTGCGTGTCAGTCATGCGCACGCGTCACCATGGATACTTCCAGATCACGCGCACACATCAGGCACGCGTGTGCGTCGCTCCTCGTAGCCATATCCTTTGATTCTTGTGCTGCAGAAACTCCGTCAAATTTCGTCGAATGCTACCTGATGTGTGGAAAACGATCCAACACAAAACTCACCGGCAAGTGTACCGGGTCGCATCAAGTAATAAAACTCACGGGAGTGAGGTCGATCCCACAGGGATTGAAGGATTGAGCAATTTTAGCTTAGTGGTTGATTTAGTCAAGCGAATCAAGTATTGGTTGAGTGGTTTATCATAAACAGAACTAAATTGCTTGGAATGTAAAGGGAGAGGGGAGAATTGCAGTAAATTAAAGAGCAGGAAAGTAAAGGATGCTGAATCTTAAAGAACAAGAAATTAAATGACTAAAACTTAAAGTGCAAGAAATGTAAATTGCAGTAACTTAAAGTGCATGAAATATAAATTGCTTGAATGGAAAAAGGGATTTGAGGATTGGGAATTCAGAATTTCAGCAAGGGAAATTAAATTGCAACAATTAATAAAGTAGAAGTTGAATTAGAAATAACTAGAATCCAAACAGAAATGGAAATTAACTTGCAGCAGAGGTTCACAGAAGAACCAAAAAGGAAAATGGGGTCTCAGGACTCAAGAGACTAGATAGCAAAGTCTAGATCTCAATTGCCTTCCCAGATCCAAGTTCACAAAGCAATTAAGCAGAATTTAAAGAAGAAGCAGTAAAGGAAATGAAATTGAACTCAATTATGCAGAAGAGGAATTAAAGAGATTTTGAATGGAGATTGAGACAGAATTTCCTCAATTCTTCACACCCAAAACTCAAACAAGAAAGGTAGAAATGCCCACACAAGAACGAGGAAGAAGAGAGATCAATTCTCCTCCCTAATTCTCTGAAATTTCAGTGAAGTCTCCAAGAGAAGTTCCAAAGTTCAAAAATAAAAGTAAGGCTTCAAAGAAAGATTCAAAGTTCAAGAGTAAAGTAAAAGGTGCTAATTACATCAAACTATCTCCTATTTATACACTTTCTATTCTTGGATTTTGGAATTTGGATGGGCTTTTGATTTGGTGAAGAAATGAATTTTATTGGATTTTTAATCCAATTTTAGCCCATGATTTGGTGAAGAATGATGCCTGTGCGTGCTGCTGGTGCTGCCGAGCCTTCCCTTGGTGCGCCAGAATGGTGCGCGTGTGTGCATCACCAAAATGCTGCCCTGCCCTTGTGGAGGGCAGTGCAATGTGCCAAGGCTGAAGCTCCGTGTTCGAAACTTGGGTGACGCGCACGCTACCTCTTTTCCTTGATTTTCTTGGCACCAAAGTAAGGCTTAGTTTCTTGTTTCCTCATGGTTCCGTGTTCGATCCTTGTGGCAAGCATTGGTGAGCTTTTTCTTTGGATTTCTTCCTTTGTTGAGCCCGATATTGCCCTTGAGGAGGGCAGGGCAGTGTTTTTGTGCTCCTTGATCCATGGCACCAATTTGTGCTCTGCCCTTGTCATGGGCAGGGCAGGGTTGCCTCTCAAGGCTTGTTTCCTTATGTTGCCCTCCTAGAGGGCAGTGTGCCCTTGTGGAGGGCAATGCTTGCACTCCTCCTTTTATGCGCCACACTTTTTCTCTCTTTGGGCCACGCTTTCTTAAGACACGCTTCCTCTTTTCTTCTTTTCTTCACCTACAATAAACCAAAACAACCACTCAAAGTATCACTAAATTCACAAGGCTTATAAATCAATTAAAATTCAATTAAAATTAGCTTAAACCTCATGAGTTAGCATCAATTTAATGGTAGTTGCTTGATTTAAAGAAGTTATGCATTTTCATTCCAAATCTCTTACTTAAGATGCAAGAAAGTGCATAAAGACTAATAAAACAAGTGAAATTAGCTTGAAAAATGGGTATATGATGACTTGTCATCACAACACCAAACTTAAATCTTGCTTGTCCCCAAGCAAGCATCAAAACTAAGAGAAAATGAAATGAACAAGAAAAGAACACATATCCTTATTAGGCATATAGCAGAACTTGATTTATGGAGTCTTTATGCAGACAATGATAACTCATTTATTATTTCTGTTACATAGTATACATTTTTCCTCAAAGGCTTGCTAAACTTGCTGTTATAAGACTTACTTTTTAATTACTCCCTTGCTAACTTTTCTTTCTTATAATGCTTAACAAGCTTATTATTCTTTTGGAGGTTTGGTGTCTGATGTTGCAGTAGTAGCCTTTGGCTTTATTTTTTTCTTTTACCCAACATCTTTCCACCACAGACACATGGCTCACTATTTCTTCCTAGGATCATTGATGCCCAGCATCTCTTTGGATAACTAAATGTTCTGTATCTAAGTTGCTCTTTATTGTGGACTTTCAATTGGCCATCCCAAATCAGTTGATCTAAGTGACCGGGTTTTAAAATACCCCTTAGAATTTACTTATCCAAGCATATCTTAGTACAAGAACACCACAGGCATATGTCCTAGGGTCCAAGCTATTGGTGTCCAACCTTTATTCTTTGTTTTTCTTGCCATATTGGCTTTTTCTTCTTCCTTTTCTTTCTGTTTTTGTTCTCAAGGGCTTTTTCTTTATTGATAAGAATCTTTATAACAGCAAGCTAACTCATACTTTAATGAAAATGATACTATGCAACAATTATTTCATGAGTTATGCATTTAATCAAACACATATACCACCATTAACTTTTATTCTACTTATGCAACATTGGATATTTTACTTTCCAATTCAAGCAAGTCTCTTTTATTCAAGCATGTGGGAAACAAAACAAAATTCAGCTCGGTTATGGATAACAAGCAAAATTCTAATTTAGCATTTCTCTAGCTATTTATTAGATGATAAAGAAAACTAAAATAAGGACAATGCAGGAAATAAAGGAAATAAACAATGGAGGCATATCATGTTTCAGACATGCATCTCCTTATTAAGGGTATGAAGGAAGAAGTATGAAAGAATTTTGCCACCTTCTAATGATTGTGGCTGCTGCTTGATTCTCCCTTTTTCTTCTTTCTCTTCCCTAGCTTGGAGTAGTCTCAGATTTCTTCACCAGGGCATCTTCTATCCCAAACAGAATCCAAGAGCCCTGAGAGTCCAACTTCTTCCAATCTGTTAAGTGTTAACTTCGTATAATAATGAGACCTTGCTTTTTGCTTGGCTTCAAATTCAGGGCATTGCTCAAATGGCTTGATCTGTGGATTGAGTGTTGGCAGATTGTGGGTCAAGTACTCCAACCTTGCTTGTATGTTTTCATCACTCTCCATTCTTTGCACATATCTAATTTCTTCCCTGGTGTGATGAATATTCTTCCATTGATACAGGTTGTGACTATATTCCCCTGCTTTAGCTTGACTAAAATACAGCTTATCATATGATTCTTTGAATTCTTTGTATTGCTCTTTTTGTCCTTCAAGAATCTGTGCTTGAAATTCTTGCTGTTGAGTCATTATTTGCTGTTGCCATCTCTCTTGCTTCTCCTCCATTTGACGCTACCAAGCTTCTCGTTCCTCTTTATCTTTTAAATATTGCTCCCTAAACTCTGGATGAGGCTCTAGATATTGCTCTTGGCACCCCTGATTTTGCTCTTGTTGAGCTTGCATGAGTTGCTGAGATAGCTCTTCAATTGTTCTTTGTAGCTGGCTCATGTCTATGGCATCATGAGATTGATTTCGTCCTTCCTCTCTTTGTGATCTCCTTTGTCTGGGAGCTACCACCCCCTCTGGATCATCTTCTTCACTCATTCCTTCCATACTCTTCTTGGTGATCCCTTTCCCCTTTTTCACTTTTTCTGTGTCCTCATCTTCAAAGATCACTCCAGCTTTGTTGCATAGCCTAAGGATGGTACTTGGATGTCCAAGACCACTTGATTTACTTGTGCTATTAGCCATCTCTTGAATGCTGTCGGCTATGAGTTGTGCGAGGTTGACTTCACCTCCATGTAGGATGTAATATGTCAAGAGTGCTCGTTTGATTGTGACCCAAGAGGCGTTTCCAGTAGGGAGAATAGACCTCCTTATATCTCATACCATCCTTTGGCCACAGGAGTAAGGTTTATTCTCCTCAAGTGGCTCGGAACTCCTTTTGAGTCTCTTTCCCAGTCTGTATTTTCCACACATAGCCCTTGCAAGATCTCATCAGGATTGTTTTCCATCTGCAATCTGGTCTCATAACTAGGCTCTGCATAAGTTATGGTTCTCAACTTTAGAGCCCTAGTGATGGCTGCTGGACCGAAATTCACTTCAACTCCTCTGACATAACTTGTGTAAGGAGCACTATCTTTGTTTTCTTTTACAGCATTTGCATAGAACTCCCTGATCATGACTGCACTGATGTCAACTAGAGGAGCACATAAGAATTCCCACCTTCTTTCTTTAGTGATTTGCCTCATGATGGGGTATTCTCCTTCCTTCAACTCAAGGCCCTTCTCATAGATAACATTCTTTGTCTTCATGAATCTATGATATCTTCCTTCATGGAACTGGGACCTAAATTTTCTTGTGTCAAATGATGGAGGCTCGGTCACCATTGGTTCCTTTCCTGGCCTTCTTTTTGAACTTGAGGAGGCCATCAGATTTGAAGTGAAAAGGAGGTAAAAATTGGAAGTAAGAGAAGAATGTTTTGTGTTTAGGATGATGCTCGGTTTTGTTGTGCAAGAGAAAGAAATTGTTGGCTTTAGTTTCGGGAGTAGAGGAGATTATGGCTTACAAGTGAAAGTGGTTTGTATGAGTGTGTAAGCCATTTGGTGCTAACGGCTATTTATAGGCAAATTCTTCAAACCTTCTAACAAAACCATAATGAATGAGGAAAGAGTTCGTTGGTGTTCATGAAGGGTTGAGATTGAGTTGATCATACAAAAGGTTCATGGATTGAACGGTCTGCATGCCTTGTTGAGGCTTTGACGAGGATTCTCTTCTCATTGGTTGCATGCATTTATGTGTTTGATGGTGCATGCATGCAAATTCTGCTTCCCAAGAAGCGCATTTCTCTAGGCACATGTGACCATTCCTCACTTAGCTTGTCCTAGCCGTGGCCCCTCCTTGCTTTTGTCGAAATCTCTTCCTCCTAAATAAACCAAAACAGCTAGCCTTAGAACATTAATATAGACGTTGGCAATTGATTTGCAATAAAGAAAAAAAATTGTTTTGTTTTGTTTATTATTATTTATTTTTTTTTAGTGATCAATTGTGTCCCTTAATTAAAGATGCTAAAAGTTGGTGAACACCAAACTTATCTTTTATTGAGGGGATGGCTTAGCAATGCAAACCATTCTTCACAATTGATGTATTTTAGATTTAAAAAAAAATTGATGCATGGTCCCTTTCTGTATGGTTTTGATTCCATGAATAGGAAATGATCTGTTGAACAGTGTTACATATGCAGACACCAAACTTAGTGTTTGATCATATGCTTCATCAAAATGATTTTTTTTATATGTTCTAAGAATAGCCCCCTTTCTTTTGAAAAGCAAAAATTGGGTGTGCCTTAGGGTACACCAAACTTAGAAGTCTGACTTATGCTCTAAAACAATGTATGCATTTATCAAATATGAAAGTTCAAAATCATACTCAGGAAATCATAGCTTATTGGATGAAAGAAAAGACAGAATTCTTAAATCATGGGTTGCCTCCCATGAAGCGCTCTTTTATTGTCACTAGCTTGACATTGAACTCCCTTTAGGGTGGTTGATGCTGGTGATGTCTCAACTTGTCCCCTCTCACTGTAAGCTTTCTCTGTGTGCCTTGATGCTCAATTTCAATGTGCTCAAGAGAAAGTACTTGGTTGACAGTGTAATGATCTTCTGTTCCCAGCTGTTGATACACTAGTTGCACCTTGTCACCTTTGGAAAATCCTTCAGTTGGGATTTTCTTATTCTTCCACCCTTTGTAAGCCTTCTTCTTATTCTTCATCTTTTTCTTTCTTGTTGATCTTTCTCCCTTGACAGTAACTTGGGTTGTGATACCTCCCTTCTTTTTTTCATCCCGGTTTCTTTTTGAATTCCTTTTCCTTCTTGCATCTACTCATTTTTCTGTTCTACTGCATTGTTGTTTGCTTGCTTTGGAAGAAAGTCACTAATTGTCTTGCTTGTTTCTTCATTACTTTGTGATTCTTGAAAGACTTTCAAGGTGATGCTCTCCTCATGCATCCTGAGGGTTAGCTCTCCCTGTTCTATGTCTACAATGGCTCTAGCAGTGGCCAAAAATGGTCGACCAAGTATTATGGAGTCATTCTCATTTTCTGCTGAATCTAGGATCATAAAGTCTGCTGGAAAAATGAACTTGTCAACCTTAACTAAAAGGTTTTCAATCAACCCTTTAGGATATACCACTGATTGGTCTACCAATTCCAAGGACATTTGTATTGGTTTCACCTCTCCTATGCCAAGCTTTTTCACTAAAGAAGATGGAATTAGATTTATACTTGCTCCTAAGTCACACATCCCCTTGTTGATGAATAGACTTCCAATAGTGCAAGGTAGGAAGAAACCTCCAGGATCTTCAAGCTTGGGAGGAAGTCCTTTTCTGATTAGTGCACTGCATTCTTCACTGAGCATTACAGTCTCCTTCTCATTCCAACTCCTTTTCTTATTGATGAGCTCCTTTAAGAACTTGGCATACAGAGGCATTTGCTCCAATGCCTCAGCCAAAGGTATGTTGATTTCCAGTTTCTTGAAAGTCTCTAGGAATTTAGAAAAGTGTTGGTCCTTAGTCTCTTTGTGGAATCTTTGGGGATAAGGCAATGGAGGTGTCAAGCTTTTCTCCCCTTGAAGTTTCTTGGAATCGGTTCTTCCATGATTTGCTTTCCCTTCTTCAAATTTTGTGGTCTATTTTCTTTCTCTTGAGGTTGATTCTGAGAGTACTTGCTTGCTGTTGCATCTTCATCATTGGCTGCCTCTTTTTCAACTTGTTTCTTATCACTTTCCTTGGGTTTCTTAGTGGCTTCTTCATTTTTTAGCATTATTTTTCCACTCCTCAACTGTATTGCCTTGCATTCCTCTTTTGGATTAGGAATGGTGTCACTTGGTAGTGAGCTTGATGGTTTTTCAACAGAAATTTGTTTGGAGATTTGCCCAATCTACCTCTCTAGGTTCTTCATGGAAGCTTCTTGGTTCTTTGTTGTCAATTCTTGGTTCTTCATCATCTTTTCCATGAGCATCTCTAGATTAGTGATCCTCTGAGAGTCTTGTGAGATTGGTTGGTTTTGGGGTGTTGATGGATGGTGATAGGTGTTTTGATTAGTTGGGTGGTTATTGGGTGGATAATGGTTAGAGTTGGGATAAGTGTTTTGTGGTTTTCTGTATGTGTTTTGGTTAGTGTTTGGCTAGTTGTTATTTGTGTTTTTCCAATTGTTTTGAGTTGAGTTCCTTTGCCATGGCTGCTGAATTTGATTGTGGTTGTCTCCCCATCTGAGGTTGGGATGGTTCTTCCAAGAAGGATTGTAAGTATCTCCATAGACTTCATTAGTTTCAGGATTTTGGTTGTGCATGTATTGGACTTGCTCTTGCTATTGCTCCTCTTGAATTTCTTCATTTTGCCCCCAAGTAGTTGATGGTTGGTTTGTGGTACTCACTGATGCGACTTGAAGGCCATCAATTCTTTTGGCCATTTGCTCAAATTGTTGCTGAATCTGCTGCTGCATCATTTTGTTTTGAGCTAAGATTGAATCCACTCCTCCCAACTCCATTACTCCTCTCCTTTGTGATGGTTGGCGTTGCCTTTGGTGAGCAAAGAAATATTGGTTGTTAGCCACCATATCAATGAGATTTTGAGCTTCCTCTGTAGTTTTCATGAGTTATAATAAGCTTCCAGCCGAATGATCAAGTGCTTCTTGAGCCTTCAGAGTAAGTCCCTCATAGAAGTTCTGCAGCTTGTCCCACTCAGTGAACATCTCTGGTGGACATTTCCTCAATAGTGCCTTATATCTTTCCCATGCTTCATATAAATTTTCAGCCTCCATTTGAATGAATGTCTGCACCTCAATCTTCAATCTTATGATCCTTTGAGGGGGTAAAATTTGGCAAGAAACTTGCTCACCAAGTCATCCCAAGTGTTGATGCTCTCCTTTGGAAATGTCTCTAGCCATTGAGTGGCTTTGTCTCTGAGAGAAAATGGAAAGAGCAGCAACTTGTAGCTGTCAGGAGGCATACCATTGGTTTTGACAGTATCACAGATCCTCAAGAAGGTAGATAAGTGTTGATTTGGGTCCTCCAATGGCCCTCCTCCAAAAGAGCAGTTGTTTTGAACCAAAGTGATGAGTTGTGGCTTTAGTTCAAAATTGTTTGCATTAACATTAGGAGTAAGAATGCTACTTCCATAGTGTCTAGCATTTGCAAATGTGTAGGAAGCCAGAACTCTTCTTTGTTGTGGGTTATTGTTGGCCCCTCCTCCTGGTTGATTGAGATTTGATGGATCTCCTTCCATTTCTTGGAATTCCTCCTTAGATTCCTCCTCTCCAATAATGTTCTTCCCTCTTTCAGCTCTTCTTATTCTTCAAAGAGTTCTTTGGTCAATTTCAGAGAGAATGGGGGAAGATCTTCCTGTACCTGACATACAAACATACAACAATAATCACACAGATCCAGAAAACCAATGAAACTTCAATCTATTGCTAGAATGAAGTTTTTGTTAGTTTAAGCAAAAATTCAAACAGTTAGTGCGTTAGTCAAAATTAAAGAAACAGAAAAGAAAAAGTGCTTGATCTAGATCTCCACTTCACTTAATCATTGTCAATCTATTTCAATCCCCGGCAACGGCGCCAAAAAACTTGATGGTGTTTTTACGGAAAAACGAATTTCCAACACACAAATCCAACCGGCAAGTATACCGGGTCGCATCAAGTAGTAATAACTCACTTAGAGTGAGGTCGATCCCACAGGGATTGAAGGATTGAGCAATTTTAGCTTAGTGGTTGATTTAGTCAAGCGAATCAAGTATTGGTTGAGTGGTTTATCATAAATAGAAACTAAATTGCTTGGAATGTAAAGGGAGAGGGGAGAATTGCAGTAAATTAAAGAGCAGGAAAGTAAAGGATGCTGAATCTTAAAGAACAAGAAATTAAATGACTGAAACTTAAAGTGCAAGAAATGTAAATTACAGTAACTTAAAGTGCATGAAATATAAATTGCTTGAATGGAAAAAGGGATTTGAGGATTGGGAATTCAGAATTTCAGCAAGGGAAATCTGATGGCATCTAAATTCCTATTTATAACTAATCCTAATAAATTTAAAATCTAATTATCTAAAAATAATATCTTTTCCTAAAAATCATATTTGAATTTAAATTTGAATTAATTAACAAGTCTTCCGTTAATGGGTGGGGACCACTTAATTTGTCCATTCTGCAACTTCTCAACTGTGTTTTTTGGGCTGAAAACTGGGTCAAAACGCGGCCCAAAATCCACGCCAGCGATTTCTGTAAATTCTGTAGATCGCGCACGTCACGCGATGAGTGCATAATTTATACGCTTTTTGCCATTGTTTTTAGGTAGTTTTTAGTAGGATCTAGCTACTTTATTCGTGATTAGACGACATAAACTGGCGTTCAACGCCAGTTCCATGTTGCATTCTAGAGTCAAATGCCAGAAACACGTCACAAACCAGACTTAAACGCCAAAAACACGTTACAGCTTGGCATTTAACTCCAAATGAAGCCTCTACATGTGTAAAGCTCAAGCTCAGCCCACGCACACACCAAGTGGGGCCCCGGAAGTGGATTTATGCATCAATTACTTATTTCTGTAAACCCTAGTAGCTAGTCTAGTATAAATAGGACATTTTACTATTGTATTAAGTATCTCTGGATTGTATTTTGATCCTTTGATCATGCTTTAGAGCCTGGCCTCTCGGCCATGCCTGGACCTTCATCACTTATGTATTTTCAACGGTGGAGTTTCTACACACCATAGATTAAGGGTGTGGAGCTCTGTTGTACCTCGAGTTTTAATGCAATTACTACTTTTTTCTATTCAATTCAACTTATTCTTGTTCTAAGATATTCGTTAAACTTCAACATGATGAATATGATGATCCGTGACACTCATCATCATTCTTACCTATGAACGCGTGACTGACAACCACTTCTGTTCTACCTTAGAAAGAGCGAGTATCTCTTGGATTTCTTAATTAGAATCTTCGTGGTATAAGCTAGAACCCTTTGGTGGCCACTCTTGAGGATACAGAAAGTCTAAACCTTGTCTGTGGTATTCCGAGTAGGATCCAAGGATTGAATGACTGTGACGAGCTTCAAACTTGCGATTGTTGGGCGTGATGACAAACGCAAAAGAATCAATGGATTCTATTCCGACATGATCAAGAACCGACAGATGATTAGCCGTGCTGTGACCAGAGCATTTGGACCATTTTCACTGAAAGGATGGAATGTAGCCATTGACAACGGTGATGCCCTACATACAGCTTGCCATGGAAAGGAGTAAGAAGGATTAAAGGAAGGTAGTAGGAAAGCAAAGATCCAACAGGGACAAAGCATCTCCCTACACTTATCTGAAATTCTCACCAATGATTTACATAAGTATTTCTATCTTTATTTTCTGTTTATTTATTATTATTATTCAAAAATCCCATAACCATTTGTTATCCGCCTAACTGAGATTTACAATATGACCATAGCTTGCTTCATACCAACAATCTCCGTGGGATCGACCCTTACTCACGTAAGGTTTATTACTTGGACGACCCAGTGCACTTGCTGGTTAGTTGTGCGACGTTGTGAAGAAAGTACTGAGTTAGTAGATGCGAACACCAAGTTGAATGCCATTATTAGATATCACAATTTCACCTACCAAGTTTTTGGCGCCGTTGCCGGGGATTGTTCGAGTTTCGACAACTGACGGTTCATCTTGTTGCTCAGATTAGGTAATTTTCTTTTTGTTTTATTTTAAAAAATCTTTTTCCAAAAATTTTTCAAAAAAATTTTTTCCCTTTGTTTACGAAAATTATTCTAAATTCTTAAGAATGAATTCTAGAGTTTCATGGTAACACGTTGAAGCTGGCTATAAAGCCATATCCAAATTCTTTTGGATTGAGGCTTCCACTTGTCAACATAAAAGGCATGTATATGGAGTTGGATGAAGTATCAACTGTTGCATGCCTGATTTATATCCTAAAGCTGGCTGGCTATTAAGCCATGTCCAACTCCTGGATCGGAGCTTTAGGCTAACATTGAAAGATTCCGGGAATTTCTATTAAAAATTTTGAATTTCTTATTTTCTTTTTCCTATAAAATTTTAAAAAAATCCAAAAAAATTTAGAAAATCATAAAATCAAAAATATTTTGTGTTTCTTGTTTGAGTCTTGAGTCAATTTTTAAGTTTGGTGTCAATTGCATGTTTTAAAAATTTTTGCATTTTTTTCGAAAATTCATGCATGTGTTCTTCATGATCTGCAAGTTGTTCTTGGTAAGTCTTCTTGTTTGATCTTTATGTTTTCTTGTTTTGTGTCTGGTGGACGAAATTGTGATCACTTGTATGTATTTATAAAAGATGTATACTCTGAGGGCATTGTTTATTTTCTTCACAATCTCGTTCAACTAACCAGCAAGTGTACTGGGTCGTCCAAGTAATAACCTTACGTGAGTAAGGGTCGAATCCACAGAGATTGTTGGTATGAAGCAAGCTATGGTCACCTTGCAAATCTCAGTTAGGCAGATTAAAAATGGTTTATGGGTTTTCGAATAATTAATAATAAAAAGAAATAAATAATAAAAGGGATAGAACACTTATGCAGATTCATTGGTAGAGGTATCTTTTAAGTATATACAGCTGCTGCATGGCTCAAGCACGCCTGCTCTCCTACTGCTTCTACTCAGTCCTTCTTACTCCTTTCCATGGCAAGCTTTGTATAGGGGTTCACCATCAACTGTGGCTACTTTCTTCCTCTCGGGGAAATATCCTATGCGGCTGTCACTCGCACAGCTAACCAGTCTGGAGGCATCACCCATGGCTGATGGCTACATCCCATCCTCGCAGTGAAAACTAATGCTCACGCACTCTGTCACAGTACGGCTAATCACCGGTTGGTTCCCTCCCCTACTGGAATAGAATCCCTCTTTTGCGTCTGTCACTAACGCCCAGCAGGTTACAAGTTTGAAGCACGTCACAGTCATTCATTACCGGAATCCTACTCGGAATACCACAGACAAGGTTAGACTTTCCGGATTCCCAGGATCCTACTCGGAATACCACAGACAAGGTGAGACCTTCCGGATCCTCATAAATGCCGCCATCCATCTAGCTTATACCACGAAGATTCTGTTGGGGAATCTAAGAGATGCGCATTCAAGCTCTGTTGCATGTAGAACGGAAGTGGTTGTCAATCACGCGCGTTCATAAGTGAGAATGATAATGAGGGTAATCTGACTCATAACATTCATCATGTTCTTGGGTACGAATGAATATCTTGGAATAAGAATAAGAGAGATTTGAATAAAAGATAATAGAATTTCATTAATACTTGAGGTACAGCAGAGCTCCACACCCTTAATCTATGGTGTGCAGAAACTCCACCGTTGAAAATACATAAGCAAAGGGTTCAGGCATGGCCGAATGGCCAGCCCCCAAAACGTGATCACAGGATTCAAAATACAATCCAGGATGTCTAATACAATAGATAAATGTCCTATATATACTAGACTAGCTACTAGGGTTTACATGAGTAAGTAATTGATGCATAAATCCACTTCCGGGGCCCACTTGGTGTGTGCTTGGGCTGAGCTTGATGAATTCACGTGCTAAGGCATATCTTGGCGTTGAACTCTGAGTTATGACGTGTTTTGGGCGTTCAACTCCGGATCATGACGTTTTTCTGGCGTTTAACTCCAGACAGCAGCGTGTACTTGGCGTTCAACGCCAAGTTACGTCGTCATTCTTCGAATAAAGCATGGACTATTATATATTGCTGGAAAGCTCTGGATGTCTACTTTCCAACGCCGTTGAGATCGCGCCAATTGAAGTTCTGTAGCTCCAGAAAATCCATTTCGAGTGCAGGGAGGTCAGAATCCAACAGCATCAGCAGTCCTTTTGTTAGCCTTCTTCAGAGTTTTGCTCAAATCCCTCAATTTCAGTCAGAATTTACCTGAAATCACAGAAAAACACACAAACTCATAGTAAAGTCCAGAAATGTGAATTTAACATAAAAACTAATGAAAATATCCCTAAAAGTAGCTCAAACTTACTAAAAACTATATGAAAACAATGCCAAAAAGCGTATAAATTATCCGCTCATCACAACACCAAACTTAAATTGTTGCTTGTCCCCAAGCAACTGAAAATCAAATAGGATAAAAAGAAGAGAATATACTATAAAGTCCAAAATATCAATGAATATTAATTTAATTAGATGAGCGGGACTTGTAGCTTTTTGCTTCTGAACAGTTTTGGCATCTCACTTTTTCCTTTGAAGTTTAGAGTGATTGGCTTCTCTAGGAACTTAGAATTTCGGATAGTGTTATTGACTCTCCTAGTTAAGCATGTTGATTCTTGAACACAGCTACTTATGAGTCTTGGCCGTGGCCCTAAGCACTTTGTCTTCCAGTATTACCACCGGATACACAAATGCCACAGACACATAACTGGGTGAACCTTTTCAGATTGTGACTCAGCTTTGCTAAAGTCCCCAGTTAGTGGTGTCCAGAGCTCTTAAGCACACTCTTTTGCTTTGGATCACGACTTTAACCACTCAGTCTCAAGCTTTTCACTTGGACCTTCATGACACAAGCACATGGTTAGGGACAGCTTGATTTAGCCGCTTAGGCCTGGATTTTATTTCCTTGGGCCCTCCTATCCATTGATGCTCAAAGCCTTGGATCCTTGCTACCCTTGCCTTTTGGTTTTAAGGGCTATTGGCTTTTTCTGCTTGCTTTTTCTTTCTATTTTTTTTCGCCACTTTTTTTTTTTCACTGCTTTTTCTTGCTTCAAGAATCAATTCATGAATTTTTCAGTTCATCAATAACATTTCTCTTTGTTCATCATTCTTTCAAGAGCCAACAATTTTAACACTCATAAACAACAAGATCAAAAATATGCACTGTTCATTCATTCATTCAGAAAACAAAAATTATTGCCACCACATCAATATAATTAAATTAAATTCACTAATAATTTCGAAAATTATGTACTTCTTGTTCTTTTGAATTAAAACATTTTTCTTTTAAGAGAGGTGAAAGACTAATGGATTTTATTCATAGCTTTAAGGCATGGTTTACACACTAATGATCATGAAGTAGAAACACAAAAACATAGATAAACATAACACTTAAAAACAGAAAACAGAAAGAAAATAAAGAACAAGGAATGAATCCACCTCTTAGTGGCATCTTCTTCTTGAAGGACCAATGATGTTCTTCAACTCTTCTATGTCCCTTCCTTGCCTTTGTTGCTCCTCTCTCATAGCTCTTTGATCTTCTCTTATTTCTTGGAGAGTGAGGGCGTGTTCATGGTGTTCCACCCTTAGTTGTTCCACGTTTTGGCTCAAGTCTTCTAAGGAGGTACTGAGTTGCTCCCAATAGTTGTTGGGAGGAAAGTGCCTTCCATGAGGCATTTGTTGATGAACTTCCTCATGTTCTCCTTGGGGGCCGTGAGGGACTTCCCTTGTTTGCTCCATCCTTTTCTTGGTGATGTGCTTGTCTTCTTCAATGGAGACATCTCCATCTATGATAACTCCAGCTGAATAACATAGATGGCATATGAGGTGGGGGAAGGCTAGCCGTGCCATGTATGAAGGCTTGTCAGCTATTTTGTAGAATTCATTGGCTATGACTTCATGAACCTCTACTTCCTCTCCAATCATGATGCTATGAATCATGATTGCCCGATCCACAGTAACTTCAGATCGGTTGCTTGTAGGGATGATGGATCTTTGGATGAACTCCAGCCATCCTCTAGCTACAGGCTTGAGGTCCAGTCTTCTTAGTTGGACTGGTTTGCCTTTGGAGTCTACTCTCCATTGGGCGCCTTCCACACAAATGTCCATTAGGACTTGGTCCAACCTTTGATTGAAGTTGACCCTCCTTGTGTAGGGGCGTTCATCACCTTGCATCATGGGTAGATGAAACGCCAACCTCACATTTTCCGGACTGAAATCTAAGTATTTCCCCCGAACCATTGTGAGATAGTTCTTTGGATTCGGGTTCATACTTTGATCATGGTTCCTAGTGATCCATGCATTAGCATAGAACTCTTGAACCATCAGTAATCCGACTTGTTGCATGGGGTTGGTTATGACTTCCCACCCTCTTCTTTGGATCTCATGTCGGATTTCCGGATACTCATTCTTTTTGAGCTTGAAGGGGACCTCATGGATCACCCTCTTCTTTGCCACAACATCATAGAAGTGGTCTTGGTGGCTCTTGGAGATGAATCTCTCCTTTTCCCATGATTCGGAAGTGGAAGCTTTTGCCTTCCCTTTTCCTTTTCTTGAGGAAACTCCGGTCTTGGGTGCCATTGATGGTGAATGAAAAATAAAAAGCTAGGCTTTTTACCACACCAAACTTAAAATTTGCTCGTCCTCGAGCAAAAAGAAAAGAAGAGTAGAAGAAGAAGAAGAAGAGAATTTGAGTAGAGAGGGAGAAGGGGGGTTCGGCTATGTAGAGAAGAAGGGGTTATGTTGTGTGACAATGAAGAAGAAAAGAGAGGTATGTATAGGGAGGGGGGGTGGGTTATGTTTCGGCCATTTTGGGTGGGAATGGGTGGGAAATTGAATTTGAATGTAGTGGGGGTAGGTGGGGTTTATGGGGAAGAGGAGGTTGATGTGAGTGGTGCATGGGGTAATTGGGAAGAGAAATTGATGTGATTGGTGAAGGTTTTTGGGAAGGGTGACATTGAGAATGAGATTTGGATTAGGAGAGTGTGAATAGGATTAAAAGAAAAGGTAGGTGGGGATCCTGTGGGGTCCACAGATCCTGAGGTGGGAATCCTGTGGGGTCCACAGGTCCTGAGGTGAAAAGAAATACCATTCCTTCACCCTATAGGCGTGTAAATTGCCTTCATGCACCATTCTGGCGTTCAAACGCCCATTGGTGCATGTTCTGGGCGTTAAACGCCCATGTGATGCTTGATTCTGGCGTTGAACGCCAGTTTCAAGCTTGTTTCTGGCGTTCAGCGCCAGATTGTCCTCTGCGTGCGCATCCTGGCGTTAAACGCCAGGATGTTGCTTGTTTTGGGCGTTCAGCGCCAGGAAGATGCTCTGTTCTGGCGCTGAACGCTGGCCAAATGCATCTTCTGGGCGCTGAACGCCGGCCCGTGCGTCCTCCAGGGTGAAAAATTTTTTTCTTCTGTTTTTGAATCTGTTTTTAATTTTTTTGATTTTTTCGTGACTCCTCATGATCATGTACCTAATTAAACATAAAAATAACAAAGAAACAAAATAAAATAAAATTAGATAAATAAAATTGGGTTGCCTCCCAACAAGCGCTTCTTTAATGTCAATAGCTTGACAGTGGCTCTCATGGAGCCACAGAGCAATCAAGTCAATGTTGTCTAGTCCCAACACCAAACTTAGAGTTTGGATATGGGGTTTGAACACCAAACTTAGAGTTTGACTGTGTGGGCTCTTCTTGACCTTGAACTGAGAGAAGCTCTTCATGCTTACTCTCTTTTGTCACAGAGGGATTGCCATGTGCTTGAAACACAAGGTATTCTCCATTCAATTGAAGGACTAACTCTCCTCTGTTGACATCTATCACAGCTTCTGCTGTGGCTAGGAAAGGTCTTCCTAGGATGATGCATTCATCATCTTCCTTCCTAATATCTAGGATTAGGAAATCAGCAGGGATGTAAAAGTCTTCAACTTTTACTAGCACGTCCTCTACTATCCCATGAGCTTCTCTCATGGATTTATCTGCCAATTGCAGTGAGAACAAAGCAGGTTGCACCTCAATGATCCCTAGCTTCTCCATTACAGAGAGTGGCATAAGGTTTATTCCTGACCCAAGATCACACAGAGCTTTCTCAAAGCTCATGGTGCCAATGGTGCAAGGTATTAAGAACTTGCCAGGGTCTTGTCTCTTTTGAGGTAGAGTTTCTTGAATCCAAGTTTCCAATTCACTAATGAGCAGGGGAGGTTCACTTTCCCCAGTCTCATTACCAAATAGCTTGGCATTCAGTTTCATGATAGCTCCTAGATATTGAGCAACTTGCTCACCAGTCACATCTTCATCCTCTTCAGAGGATGAATAATAGTCAGAGCTCATGAATGGCAGAAGGAGATTTAATGGAATCTCTATGGTCTCTGTATGAGCCTCAGATTCCTCAGGATCCTTAATAGGAAGCTCCTTCTTGCTTGAAGGACGTCCCAGGAGGTCTTCCTCACTGGGATTTTCGTCCTTCTCCTCCTTGATGCATTCGGCCATGTTGACTAAGTCAATGGCTTTGCACTCTCCTTTTGGATTCTCTTCTGTATTGCTTGGGAGAGTATTGGGAGGAGTTTCAGTGACTTTCTTACTCAGCTGGCCTACTTGTGCCCCCAAATTTCTAATGGAGGATCTTGTTTCATTCATGAAGCTGAAAGTGGCCTTTGACAGATCAGAGACTATATTGGCTAAATTAGAATTATTTTGTTCAGAGTTCTCTGTCTGTTGCTGAGAAGATGATGGATATGGCTTACTATTATTCAGCCTGTTGCGTCCACCATTGTTAAAACCTTGTTGAGGTTTTTGTTGATCCTTCCAGGAGAAATTTGGATGATTTCTCCATGATGGGTTATAGGTATTTCCATATGGTTCACCCAGATAATTAACCTCTGCCATGGCAGGGTTCTCAGGATCATAAGCTTCTTCAGAAGCTACCTCTCTAGTACTGTTGGATGCATGTTGCAATCCATTCAGATTTTGAGAGATCATGTTGACCTGTTGAGTCAACACTTTGTTCTGAGCCAGTATGGCATTCAGAGCATCAATTTCAAGAACTCCCTTCTTCTGAGGTACCCCATTATTCACGGAATTCCTCTCAGAGGTATACATGAACTGGTTGTTAGCAACCATGTCAATGAGTTCTTGTGCCTCTTCAGGCGTTTTCTTCAGGTGAATAGATCCACCTGCAGAATGGTCCAGTGACATTTTCGAAAATTCAGAGAGACCATAATAGAATATATCTAATAGGGTCCATTCTGAAAACATGTCAGATGGACATCTCTTGGTCAGCTGCTTGTATCTTTCCCAAGCTTCATAGAGGGATTCACTATCTTTTTGTTTGAAAGTTTGAACATCCACTCTCAGCTTGCTCAGCTTTTGAGGAGGAAAGAATTTATCCAAGAAGGCAGTGACCAGCTTATCCCAGGAGTCCAGGCTATCCTTAGGTTGTGAATCCAACCATATTCTAGCTCTGTCTCTTACAGCAAAAGGGAAAAGCATGAGTCTGTAGACTTCAGGATCAACTCCATTCGTCTTTACAGTCTCACAGACTTGCAAGAATTCAGTTAAAAACTGATAAGGATCTTCAGATGGAAGTCCATAAAACTTGCAGTTTTGTTGCATTAATGCAACTAGTTGAGGCTTAAGCTCAAAGTTATTGGCTCCAATGGCAGGAATGGAGATGCTTCTTCCATCAAATTTGGACGTTGGTTTTGTGAAGTCACCAAGCATTCTCCTTGCATTATTATTATTATTTTCGGCCATCTCCTTCTCTTGTTCGAAAATTTCTGAAAGGTTGTTTCTGGATTGTTGTAATTTAGCTTCTCTTAATTTTCTCTTCAGAGTCCTTTCAGGTTCTGGATCAGCTTCAACAAGAGTGCCTTTATCCTTGTTCCTGCTCATAAGAAAGAGAAGAAAACAAGAAAAGAAAGAGGAATACTCTATGTCACAGTATAGAGATTCCCTTATGTTAGTAGAAGAAGAAAGAGGTAGAAGAATGAAGAAGGAGATTCGGATTTTTGGATGAGGAGAGGTGAAGAGAAGTGTTAGTAATTAAATAATTAAAATAGAAGAAGAAAAGAAAAGAAGATTTTCGAAAATAATTTTGAAAAAGAGGTTAGTAATTTTCGAAAATTAAAGATAAGATGAGATTAAAATTAAAAAACAAAAAGAATTTTTGAAAAAGAGAGGGAGAATTTTCGAAAATTAGAGAGGAAAGAGTAGTTAGGTGGTTTTGAAAAAGATAAGAAACAAACAAAAAAGTTAGTTAGTTGATTGAAAAAGATTTTGAAATCAAATTTTGGAAAAGATAAAAAGATAGGAGGTTAGATGAGATATTTTGAAATCAAATTTTGAAAAAGATAAAGTTTTTGAAAAAGATAAGATAAAAAGATAAAAAGATTTTTAAGAAAAAGATATTTTGAAAAAGATTTAATTTTTAAAATTACTTAACTAACAAGAAATTACAAGATAAGATTCTAGAACTTAAAGATTGAACCTTTCTTAACAAGAAAGTAACAAACTTCAAATTTTTGAACCAATCACATTACTTGTTAGTTAATTTTCGAAAATTAGATATAAAAGATAAGAAAAAGATTTTGAAAATATTTTGAAAAAGATTTTTTTGAAATTTTCGAAAATTATAAAAAAAATGAAAAAGATATGATTTTTGAAAAAGATTTTGAAAAGATAAGATTTTTAAAATTGAAATTTTGACTTGACTTGTAAGAAACAACTAATTTTAAAAATTTTTGACCAAGTCAACCCAAAATTTCGAAATTTTGGAGGGAATTAAGGAAAAGATATTTTTGAAATCAAATTTTGAATGAAAAACACAAAAATGACCCAAAACATGAAAATTTTGGATCAAGACACAAGATGCATGCAAGAATGCTATGAATGTCAAGATGAACACCAAGAACACTATGAAGATCATGATGAACATCAAGAACATAATTTTGAAAAGTTTTTTGATGCAAAGAAAACATGCAAGACACCAAACTTAGAAATCTTTAATGCATGAAAATTATGAATGCAAAAATGCACATGAAAAACAACAAAAGACACAAAACAAGAAATCATCAAGATCAAACAAGAAGTCTTGTCAAGAACAACTTGAAGATCATGAAGAACACTATGAATGCATGGATTTTCGAAAACAATGCAAGAAAAATTTTAAGAGCATCCAATTGACACCAAACTTAAAAATTAACACAAGACTCAAACAAGAAACACAAAATATTTTTGATTTTTATGATTTTCTAATTTTTTTGTATTTTTATTGATTTTTTTCGAAAAACATTTTTGGAAAAACGAAAAATAAAAGAAAAATTTTTAAAAAAGATTTTTGAAAAGAAAATTACCTAATCTGAGCAACAAGATGAACCGTCAGTTGTCCATACTCGAACAATCCCCGGCAACGGCGCCAAAAACTTGGTGGACGAAATTGTGATCACTTGTATGTATTTATAAAAGATGTATACTCTGAGGGCATTGTTTATTTTCTTCACAATCTCGTTCAACTAACCAGCAAGTGTACTGGGTCGTCCAAGTAATAACCTTACGTGAGTAAGGGTCGAATCCACAGAGATTGTTGGTATGAAGCAAGCTATGGTCACCTTGCAAATCTCAGTTAGGCAGATTAAAAATGGTTTATGGGTTTTCGAATAATTAATAATAAAAAGAAATAAATAATAAAAGGGATAGAACACTTATGCAGATTCATTGGTAGAGGTATCTTTTAAGTATATACAGCTGCTGCATGGCTCAAGCACGCCTGCTCTCCTACTGCTTCTACTCAGTCCTTCTTACTCCTTTCCATGGCAAGCTTTGTATAGGGGTTCACCATCAACTGTGGCTACTTTCTTCCTCTCGGGGAAATATCCTATGCGGCTGTCACTCGCACAGCTAACCAGTCTGGAGGCATCACCCATGGCTGATGGCTACATCCCATCCTCGCAGTGAAAACTAATGCTCACGCACTCTGTCACAGTACGGCTAATCACCGGTTGGTTCCCTCCCCTACTGGAATAGAATCCCTCTTTTGCGTCTGTCACTAACGCCCAGCAGGTTACAAGTTTGAAGCACGTCACAGTCATTCATTACCGGAATCCTACTCGGAATACCACAGACAAGGTTAGACTTTCCGGATTCCCAGGATCCTACTCGGAATACCACAGACAAGGTGAGACTTTCCGGATCCTCATAAATGCCGCCATCCATCTAGCTTATACCACGAAGATTCTGTTGGGGAATCTAAGAGATGCGCATTCAAGCTCTGTTGCATGTAGAACGGAAGTGGTTGTCAATCACGCGCGTTCATAAGTGAGAATGATAATGAGGGTAATCTGACTCATAACATTCATCATGTTCTTGGGTACGAATGAATATCTTGGAATAAGAATAAGAGAGATTTGAATAAAAGATAATAGAATTTCATTAATACTTGAGGTACAGCAGAGCTCCACACCCTTAATCTATGGTGTGCAGAAACTCCACCGTTGAAAATACATAAGCAAAGGGTTTAGGCATGGCCGAATGGCCAGCCCCCAAAACGTGATCACAGGATTCAAAATACAATCCAGGATGTCTAATACAATAGATAAATGTCCTATATATACTAGACTAGCTACTAGGGTTTACATGAGTAAGTAATTGATGCATAAATCCACTTCCGGGGCCCACTTGGTGTGTGCTTGGGCTGAGCTTGATGAATTCACGTGCTAAGGCATATCTTGGCGTTGAACTCTGAGTTATGACGTGTTTTGGGCGTTCAACTCCGGATCATGACGTTTTTCTGGCGTTTAACTCCAGACAGCAGCGTGTACTTGGCGTTCAACGCCAAGTTACGTCGTCATTCTTCGAATAAAGCATGGACTATTATATATTGCTGGAAAGCTCTGGATGTCTACTTTCCAACGCCGTTGAGAGCGCGCCAATTGGACTTCTGTAGCTCCAGAAAATCCATTTCGAGTGCAGGGAGGTCAGAATCCAACAGCATCAGCAGTCCTTTTGTTAGCCTTCTTCAGAGTTTTGCTCAAATCCCTCAATTTCAGTCAGAATTTACCTGAAATCACAGAAAAACACACAAACTCATAGTAAAGTCCAGAAATGTGAATTTAACATAAAAACTAATGAAAATATCCCTAAAAGTAGCTCAAACTTACTAAAAACTATATGAAAACAATGCCAAAAAGCGTATAAATTATCCGCTCATCAGTGTCTTTTGTTGTTTTTCATATGCATTTTTGCATTCATAGTGTCTAGGCATTAAAATTTTCTATGTTTGGTGTCTTGCATGTTTTCTTTTCTTGAAATTTTTTCAAAAATAAATCTTGATGTTCATCTTGATCTTCAAAGTGTTCTTGGTGTTCATCTTGACATTCAGAGTGTTCTTGCTTGCATCATTGGTTTTGATCCAAAAATTTTCATGTTTTGGGGTCATTTTTATGTTTTTCTCTCTCATCATTAAAACTTCAAAAATTAAAAAAATATCTTTTCCTTAATTTTCTCAAAATTTCGAAAATTTGAGTTGACTTAGTCAAAAATTTTTAAAAAAAACTTAGCTATTTCTGATAAGTCAAATCAAATTTTCAATTTTAAAAAAAATCTTATCTTTTCAAAACTTTTTCAAAAATCAAATCTTTTTCATTTTTCTTACTATTTTTCGAAAATTTTTAATTTGAATTTTAAAATTTTTTTCTTATCTTTAATTCATGATTTTCAAAGGCTTTACTAACAATTAATGTGATTGATTCAAAAATTTGAAGTTTGTCACTTTCTTGTTAAGAAATGTTCAATCTTTAAATTCTAGAATCATATCTTTTAGTTTCTTGTTAGTCAAGTAATAAATTTTAATTTTAAAAATCAAATCTTTTTCAAAATATATTTTCAATCATATCTTTTTAAAACATATCTTTTTCAAAAATCAATTTCAAAATCTTTTCTAACTTCTTATCTTTTCAAAATTGATTTTCAAATCTTTTTCAACTAACTAATTGACTTTTTGTTTATTTCTTATCTTTTTCAAAACAACCTAACTACTTTCCTCTTTCTAATTTTTGAAAATCACTAACCCTTTTTCAAAATTTATTTTCGAATTTCTCCCTCTCTCATCTTCTTCTATTTATTTATTTATTCACTAACACTTCTCTTCATCTCAAGAATTCGAACCTATCTTCCCCCTTGTGTTTGGATTCTTACCTTTTCCTTCTTCTATTCCTTTCTTCTTCTACTAACATAAAGGAATCTCTATACTGTGACATAGAGGATTCCTCTTCTTTTTCTGTTCTCTTCTCTTTCATATGAGCAGGAACAAGGAAAAAGGCATTCTTGTTGAAACTGATCCTGAACCTGAAAGGACTCTGAAGAGGAAACTGAGAGAAGCTAAACTACAACAATCCAGAGACAACCTTACAGAAATTTTCGAAAAAGAAGAGGAAATGGCAGCCGAAAATAATAATGCAAGAAGGATGCTTGGTGATTATACTACACCTACTTCCAAGTTTGATGGAAGAAGCATCTCAATCCCTGCCATTGGAGCAAACAATTTTGAGCTGAAACCTCAACTAGTTGCTCTAATGCAACAGAACTGCAAGTTCCATTGACTTCCATCAAAAGATCCCTATCAATTTTTAACTGAGTTCTTGCAGATCTGTGAGACTGTTAAGACAAATAGAGTAGATCCTGAGGTCTACAGGCTCATACTTTCCCTTTTACCGTAAGAGACAGAGGTAGAACATGGTTGGACTCACAACCTAAAGATAGCCTGGACTCCTGGATAAGCTGGTCACAGCCTTCTTGGCTAAGTTCTTTCCTCCTCAAAAGTTGAGCAAGCTTAGAGTGGATGTTCAGACCTTCAAACAAAAAGAAGGTGAATCCCTCTATGAAGCTTGGGAAAAATACAAACAGATGACCAAAAGGTGTCCTTCTGACATGCTTTCAGAATGGACCATTTTGGATATATTCTATTATGGTCTATCTGAGTTCTCTAAGATATCATTGGACCATTCTACAGGTGAATCCATTCACCTTAAAGAGCACCAGTTCATGGTTGCAAATAACCAGTTCATGTACACTTCTGAGAGGAATTCCGTGAATAATGAGACGCCTCAGAGGAAGGGAGCTCTTAAAATTGATGCTCTGAATGCCATATTGGCTCAAAATAAAATGTTGACTCAGCAAGTCAACATGATTTCTCAAAGTCTGAATGGATGGCAAAATGCATCCAACAGTACTAAAGAGGCATCTTCTGAAGAAGAAGCTTATGATCCTGAGAATCCTGCAATGGCAGAGGTAAATTCCATGGGTGAACCTTATGGAAACACCTATAATTCATCATGGAAAAATCATCCAAATTTCTCATGGAAGGATAAACAAAAGCCTCAACAAGGTTTTAATAATGGTGCAAGAAATAGGCTCAACAATAGCAAGCCTTTTTCATCATCTTCTCAGCAACAGATAGAGAATTCTGAGCAGAGCACCTCTAACTTAGCAAACATAGTCTCTGATCTGTCTAAGGCTACTTTAAGTTTCATGAGTGAAACAAGATCCTCCATCAGAAATTTAGAGGCACAAGTGGGCCAGCTGAGTAAGAAAGTCACTAAAACTCCTCCTAGTACTCTCCCAAGCAATACTGAAGAGAATCCAAAAAGAGAGTGCAAGGCCATTGACATAATCAACATGGCCGAACCTAGAGAGGAAGGGGAGGACATGAATCCCAATGAGGAAGACCTCATGGGACGTCTCCCAGACAAGAAAGAGTTCCCTATTGAGGACCTAAAGGAATCTGAGGCTCATATAGAGACCATAGAGATTCCTTTAAACCTCCTTCTACCATTCATGAGCTCTGAAAACTATTCTTCCTCTGAAGAGGATGAAGATGTAACTAGAGAGCAAGTTGCTCAATATCTAGGAGCTATCATGAAGCTGAATGCCAAGTTGTTTGGTAATGAGACTTAGGAAGATGCACCTCTCTTGCTCATTAGTGAACTAGATACATGGGTTCAGCAAACTTTACCTCAAAAGAAACAAGATCCTGGTAAATTCTTAACACCCTGTACCATAGGCACCATGACCTTTGAGAAGGCTCTGTGTGACCTAGGGTCAGGCATAAATCTTATGCCACTCTCTGTAATGGAGAAGCTAGGGATTATTGAGGTACAGCCTGCTACATTCTCATTACAAATGGCAGACAAGTCAGTAAGACAAGCTTATGGATTGGTAGAGGACGTGTTAGTAAAGGTTGAAGGCCTTTACATCCCTGTTGATTTCATAATCTTAGACACTAGGAAGGAGAAGGATGAATGCATCAATCTTGGAAGACCCTTCCTAGCCACAGCAGGAGCTATGATAGATGTTAACAGAGGAGAATTAGTCCTTCAATTGAATGGGGACTACCTTGTGTTTAAGACCCAAGGGAGTTCGTCTGTATACATGGAGAGGAAGCATGAAAAGCTTCTCTCAAGACAGAGTCAAACAAAGCCCCCAAAATCAAACTCTAAGTTTGGTGTTGGGAGGCCACAGCCAAACTCTAAGTTTGGTATTGAACCCCCACATCCAAACTCTAAGTTTGGTGTTAGGAGTCTACAACATTGACCTGATCACCTATGAGGCTCCATGAGAGTCCACTGTCAAGATATTGACATTAAAGAAGCGCTTATTGGGAGGCAACCCAATTTTTATTTACCTAATTTTATTTTTATTATTCTTTTATGTTTTATTAGGTTCATGATCATGTGGAGTCACAAAACAAATACTAAAACTAAAAACAGAATCAAAAATAGCAGAAGAAACTGCACACCCTAGAGGAAGGACTTACTGGCGTTTAAACGCCAGTAAGGAGCATCTAGCTAGCGTTCAATGCCAGAACAGAGCATGGATCTGGCGTTGAACACCAGAAATATGCAGCAATCTGGCGTTTAAATGCCAGGATTGCACACTGAGAAAAGCTGGCGTTCAACGCCAGAAACATGCTGCAGATGGGCATTGAACGCCCAGAACAAGCATAAAGCTGGTGTTAAATGCCAGGATTGCATAGAGATGGCATTTTACACGCCTAATTGGTGCAGAGATGATAAATCCTTGACACCTCAGGATCTGTGGACCCCACAGGATCACCTCAGGATTTGTGGACCCCACAGGATCCCCACCTACCTCAACTCACCCTCTCTCCTCCTAACACAATCCAATATACACTCTTCCCCAGAACCCTTCACCAATCACCTCAATCTCTCTTCCCCATCACCTCTTTACCACTCACATCCATCCACTCTTTCCCATAAACCCCACCTACCTTCAAAATCAAAATCCATTTCCCACCCAAACCCACCCAATATGGCCGAACATTAACCCATCTCCCTCCACTATATAAACCCCTCCATTCTTCTTCATTTTCACACAACACAACCCTCTCTTCTCCCCCTTGGCCGAAACACAATCCTCTCCCCCCTCTCCTCCATATCTTCTTCTTCTTCATCTATTCTTTCTTCTTTTGCTCAAGGGTGAGCAATATTCTAAGTTTAGTATGGTAAAAGCATAGCTTCTTTTGTTTTTCCATAACCATTGATGGCACCTAAGGCTGGAGAAACCTCTAGAAAAGGGAAAGGGAAGATAAAAGCTTCCACCTCCGAGTCATGGGAGATGGAGAGATTCATCTCAAAAGCCCATCAAGACCACTTCTATGAAGTTGTGGCTAAGAAGAAGGTGATCCCCGAGGTCCCTTTCAAACTCAAGAAAAATGAGTATCCGGAAATCCGACATGAGATCCAAAGAAGAGGTTGGAAAGTTCTGACCAACCCATTCAACAAGTCGGAATCTTAATGGTTCAAGAGTTCTATGCCAATGCATGGATAACTAGAAACCATGATCCAAGTATGAACCCAAACCCAAAGAATTATCTTACAATGGTTCGGGGGAAATACTTAGATTTCAGTCCGGAAAATGTAAGGTTGGTGTTCAACTTGCCCATGATGCAAGGAGATGCACGCTCCTACACTAGAAGGGTCAACTTTGATCAAAGGTTGGACCAAGTCCTCATGCACATATGTGTGGAAGGAGCTCAATGGAAAAGAGACTCCAAAGGCAAGCCGGTTCAATTAAGATGACTAGACCTCAAGCCTATGGCTAGAGGATGGTTGGAGTTCATCCAACGCTCCATCATCCCCACTAGCCACCGATCCAAAGTTACTGTGGATCGGGCCATCATGATCCATAGCATCATGATTGGAGAAGAAGTAGAAGTTCATGAAGTCATCTCCCTAGAACTCTACAAAGTAGCCAAAAAGTCCTCCACCATGGCAAGGCTAGCTTTTCCTCATCTTATTTACCATCTATGCTACTCAGCTGGAGTTATCATAGAAGAAGACATCCTCATTGAAGAGGACAAGCCCATCACTAAGAAGAGGATGGAGCAAACAAGAGAGGCCATCCATGGATCTCAAGAGATGCATGAGGAAGCTCATCACCAAGAAATCCCGGAGATGCCTTAAGGGATGTACTTTCCTCCCAACAACTATTGGGAACAACTCAATACTTCTCTAGAAGACTTGAGTTACAATATGGATCAATTAAGGGTGGAACATCAAGAGCACTCCATCATTCTCCATGAAATTAGAGAAGATCAAAGAGCAATGAGGGAGGAGCAACAAAGGCAAGGAAGAGACATAGAAGAACTCAAGGACATCATTGGTTCCTCAAGAAGAAAGCGCCACCATCACTAAGGTGGATTCATTCCTTGTTCTTATTTTTCTGTTTTTCGTTTTTATGCTATATGTTTGTCTATGTTTGTGTCTTTACTACATGATCATTAGTGTTTAGCAACTATGTCTTAAGGCTATGAATAATTCCTTAAATCCTTCACCTCTCTTAAATGAAAAATGTTTTTAATACAAAAGAACAAGAAGTACATGAGTTTCGAATTTATCCTTGAATTTAGTTTAATTATATTGTGGTGACAATACTTTTTGTTTTCTGAATGAATGCTTAAATAGTGCATAATTTTGATCTTGTTGTTTATAGATGTTAAAATTGTTGGCTCTTGAAAGAATGATGAACAAAGAGAAATGTTATTGATAATCTGAAAAATCATAAAATTGATTCTTGAAGCAAGAAAAAGCAGTGAAGGACAAAGCTTGCGAAAAAAAGTGGCAAAAAAAATAGAAAGAAAAAGAAAAAACAAGCAGAAAAAGCCAATAGCCCTTAAAACCAAAAGGCAAGGGTAAAAATGATCCAAGGCTTTGAGCATCAATGGATAGGAGGGCACAAGGAAATAAAATCCAGGCCTAAGCAGCTAAATCAAGCTGTCCCTAATCATGTGCTTGTGGCATGCATGCTTGAGACTGAGTGGTTAAAGTCATGATCCAAAGCAAAAAGAGTGTGCTTAAGAGCTCTGGACACCTCTAACTGGAGACTTTAGCAAAGCTGAGTCACAATTTGAAAAGGTTCACCCAGTCATGTGTCTGTGGCATTTATGTATCCGGTGGTAATACTGGAAAACAAAGTGCTTAGGGCCACGGCCAAGACTCATAAAAGTAGCTGTGTTCAAGAATCAACATACTTAACAAGGAGAATCAATTAACACTATCTGAACTCTGAGTTCCTATAGAAGCCAATCATTCTGAACTTCAAAGGATAAAGTGAGATGCCAAAACTGTTCAGAAGCAAAAAGCTACAAGTCCCGCTCATCTAATTAGAACTAATATCCATTGATATTTTGGGATTTATAATATATTCTCTTCTTTTTATCCTATTTGATTTTCAATTGCTTGGGGACAAGCAACAATTTAAGTTTGGTGTTGTGATGAGCGGATAATTTATACGCTTTTTGGCATTGTTTTTAGGTAGTTTTTAGTAGGATCTAGCTACTTTTAGGGATATTTTCATTAGTTTTTATGTAAAATTCACATTTCTGGACTTTACTATGAGTTTGTGTATTTTTCTGTGATTTCAGGTATTTTCTGCCTGAAATTGAGGGACCTGAGCAAAACTCTGAAAAGGAGGCAGACAAAGGACTGCTGATCTTGTTGGATTCTGACCTCCCTGCACTCGAAATAGATTTTTGGAGCTACAGAACTAGAATGAGTGAAGTGCATGTTTTCTTTTGTGTAATTGTGACATAACTTTTTGTACTAATGTGTATGTGTTCTAAACCATGCGCAATTTTAGAACCCACACACTTAGTTTTCCTCAATGCCACGCCAATTCACTCACTCAATTCTAGTGATTTACCTCATTCCAACAATCCACGCTTCGTTGCTTTTGTATTTTCTCATCTTACGGTGTTTATTTTGTTTTTCATGATTGATGCACCATAAGCAAAAATGGAAGCGGAAGGAAGAACACGCAGCAACCAGTTGACCTACCAGCTGAAGGTAGCAACTAGGAAAGTCGCCGTACCCCCTTGCTCATTTAGTACACCGAGGACGGTGCAAACTTTTAAGTGTGGGGAGGTCGTCCGACCACTCGGCGTTTTTGGGTAACAAGTCTCTAATCCCAACACTTTTGCATTTCATTTTAGGATTTTTAGTTGCATTTTCTTGCTTTGCATATGTATATATTAAGCTTAGCCAAAATCATGATATTTTCCAAGAATTTTATCTATAGGGCACCCCAATTGATTGGAAAAAAATTTTCTTTTAAGAACTTACTTGAATTATACAATTGTGGATCATGTTTTTGAGCTAAGAACACAAGCATGTGAGATTTGAGCCTAATTGTGTGGTTACATCATATAGCCACTTATTTTCATTCTTGTGTGCATTGTTCTCTTCTTATGATTGTAATCTTTGATTTGTTTGATTCTTTATGTCCATTATTTGTGTATACATGCATTTATATGATTGAGGCCATTGTTTAAATAGCTCACTTACCCAAATAGCCTACCTTTTATCTTCCATTGTTAACCAATTTTGAACCTATGCCTAACCCATTTGTTCTTAATGTTAGCACATTACAAGCCTTAAGTGAAAAACAATAAATGTCCCTTGTTTGGATCTTTGATTAGCTTAAGCTAGCGAGAGTGCTTATCATTTAAGTTTGGGAGAGTTGGGGACATTGGGTAGAGATAAAAATGTGTTTACATCTTTGTTGAAAAATCTTGGGAATTGGGTACATACTCATGTATTAATCAAATGTGAAACCATATGCATTGGTACTTGTATATATACTTGATGAAAAAAATTAATATAGAAAAAGAAAGAAAAAGAATTGCAATAAAAAGGGGACAAAATGCCCCAAGGTGAAGTTCAATAAAAGTCAATGCATACGTATGGTAATCAAAAAGAGAATACATGAGTGTGTGTGAGAAAGTGAAGAATGGGTAGTCAGGTTTGTTTAGAATTGTATAGGTTGTCATAGGTTAGGTGGGAAGTTTAAGTTAATCAAAGATTCAAATTTCTAGCTCACTTGACCATATGCATCCTACCTTGACCCTAGCCCCATTACAACCTATGGAAAGTCCTCATGATAATTATATACATGCATAAAGTAATTGTTGATTGTTAGATAAAAAACAAATCTTGGAAAGCATGATTAGGGGAGAATTGAGTGAATCAACCCCATACACTTAAGTGCCTAGAGCGGATACACGTCCGGTGAGGGTTCGATCGCTCAAGTACATGTTTCCACCCTTAATCATCTTTTCTTGCAAGTTTGTAAAATCTTTCAACGATTCAATTCAATTGTGGGTTGATTTGATTGCTATTGCTTAAGCCCTTATACTTATATATGTATTCTTGGAAATTGACATGTTTTGACCAAGTGGATGCATTCATATAGATAGATTGCATATAGATAGATTGCATTTAGTAGTTTCCATTGAATAAATGTGATACCCTTTACTTCTTTCTTGATTTTAGCATGAGGACATACTTAGTTTAAGTGTGGGGAGATTTGATAAACCCCGATTTCGTGGTTTATTTTGTCCTTATTTTGGGGGATTTATTCACTTTTTCCCACATTTATTCAATGAAATAGCATGGTTTTGTACTTCTCCCTTGAATTGTGCTTAAATGTAAAAACATACTTTTTAGGCCTTAAATTGGTGATTTTAATTCACTTTAATCCCATTCGATACCTTGATGTGTTTGTTAAGTAATTTCAGGTTCATAAGGCAAGTATTGGATGGAAGAAATGAGGAGAAAAGCATGCAAAGAGGAGAATGCATGAAGAAACAAAGATATGGAATGCACCAATGGACGCGCACGCGTACAAGGCGCGCACGCACAAAAAGTGGCTTCTCACAAGGACGCGCACGCGTACACGCCGCTTACGCGCGGATTGAGAATTTGCCATCGACGCGCACGCGCACATGCCACGCACGCGCCGATACTCTTACATGGCCCACTTAATGGCAAAAACGCTGGGGGCGATTTCTGAGCAGCCCAAGCCCAATTCCAACTTGTTTCTAAGTGTATTTCATGCAGAATTGAAGTCCAAGCAAGGGGGAAGCAATTAATTGTAGGTTTTAGCATCATGTAGGTTAGTTTCTAGAGAGAGAAGCTCCCTCTTCTCTCTAGAATTAGGTTAGGTTAATTTCCATCTTAGATCTAGGTTTAATTACATGTTTTTATCTTGTTTCTTTTATGATTTCTTACTTCTACTCCTTCATTCTCATGATTTGCAGTGTTAATTTCCCTTTTTGTTCTCTTTTATGTTCATGAACCCATGTTGGATTTGATTTACTTTTAATGCAATTTAATGTTTGTTGTTCTTTTATTGTTGATTTGAATTGTGGATTTACTTTTCTTGCAATTGGTAGTTGGTAGATTTTATATTCTTGCTCATTTACCATGCTTTCCATTTGTACCCACCAAGTGTTTGACAAAATGCTTGGTTGGACCTTAGAGTAGATTTTGAGCATTCTTGGCTTGGAAAGAGTGATTGAGCAATCTTGAGTCATGAAAACCCAACTTATGTTGGTGATCTAGAGTTGTTAGCTAGTATTGTTTCCATTGACGCTAATCTTTTGCTAATTTAATTAGTGAGTTGATTAGGACTTATGGAAGATTGTTTCCATTGACGCCAATCTTTTGCTAGTTTAATTAGTAAGTCGATTAGGACTTTTGGATTGAGATTAGCTAGTCTCATTAGACTTTCTCCCTATTTGTTAGAGTTGACGTAATGAGATAAATTCTTGTTTATATTTGTAACATGATTGATTATCTTGTTTGACTTTCCCCCTCTTTGTTGGAGTTGACTAAATAAGATGAATTAATCATGCATGACTAGGATAGAAAGCCTATGATCTCAATCCATTGCCATGAATGTCTCTCTTTATTACTTGCTTTCTTTAATTACTTGCTCAATTTACTTTTCTTGTCTTTTTATTATATTGCCCCTCTAATCAACCAAAAACCCCCTATAACCCTCATAGCCAATACTCATACATTTCATTGCAACTCTTCGTGAGACGACCCGGAGTCCAAATACTCCGGTTATAAATTTATTTGGGGTTTGTTACTTGTGACAACCAAAATTTTTGCATGAAAGGATTATTGATTGGTTTGGAAACTATACTTCATAACGAGACTTCATTAGATAAATTCTAAACCGTCAAGAAATCCGATCATCAAAATGGCGCCGTTGCCGGGGAGTTGCAATGGTGTTATGTTATTGGTTATTGTATATATGTGAATAGTGTGAATATGTTTGCTTTTGTTAGCTCTTGCTAGTTTTTAGGATTTGGTTTTCTTTATCTCTTATTTGATTTTATTTTCATTTTCTCTTGCTATCATGGATTCTCACTTTGGCTATGAGTTTGGTTCAAACTATGTTGTAGGAAATGGAAGCTTCAATGAGGATGTGCATCAAGGATTTGGAGATCAAAGGTGGGAGGAGCCTCAAGCTTATGAACAATTTTCATGGCAACAACCTCCACCAATGTACTATGAAGAAGAGCCATTCTATGATGCATATCAATCCAATGGCTATGGTGAATCCCCTTGTGACTTTCAAGAACCACCACCATATGCCTATGAGCCATATCCTCAACATAGCCCTCCACCATACTCACATGCCTCGTACCACCATTCACCTCCATATGATCCTAACCCATACCCACTATACCAACCACTATATGAACCACATCTAGAACCACCACCTTTCCAATACCAATACTCCCATGAACCACAAAGTCCACACATACCACCTCAAGAATTTCACCAATATAAACCACCTTCCGACTATAATACCTTTCCCTCAAACAATGAACCCTCTCTTCCACCACAACCCTCTGATGAAGCCTTCATGTTAGAACTGAGAGACCTTGAATCTCACATTTTAAGGCAACACGAGGAGGATGAAAAGAAGTTTGCGGAGCTAAGAGCTAAGATGGCTATCATGGTAGAAGCCGTTAGCAACATAGTCTCATCCCGCCTAAGCCTATGCGATCAAGGCACTCCCATTGTTGAATGTGGAGAAGCACCGAAGGAGCTTGGTGAGGGAGTAAACTTGAAGCTCCAAGGTGAAAAAGTGGAGTTAAAGCAAGAAGTGCAACAAGCGGAGAAGGTAGAGATTATTGAACCAAAGGAAGTAATGGTTGGAACCTTAGGACATGTTGAGTACATAAGGGAATCACAAAGTGAAGAGCCTTCTTCCATGGAGTTTGAAGTTGATATTGAGGAGGAGAGTGCACAACCTTCAAGGCACAATGTGATTGAAGAATGGGAAGAAGTGTCCCAAGAAATAGGTCCTCCTATTTATGACGATTCCGAGTCAACATGTGATCCTTTTGAGCTTGAAGAACCCTTCCCCACTATACTTGGAATTGATGATGAGGTAGATTTCACTCAACCTCCTATTTATGATTTGAGTGATGGGGAGGAGCTAAAAGACATTGGTGAAGAAGAGCTTGAACTTGAGGAAGCTTGGCAAGAGGTAGAGTTTGAAGAACCTTGCCAAGTGGTGAAAGCCTCTAGAAGACGATGGATGGGAGTGGAGCGTGCTTTGTCAAGATCATTGGAAACTCCTCCACCTAGGTTGTCATCCAATCCTTCATTTGAGTGGGTAAAACATCTAACTTTTAGCTTTATTATCCCACTTGAATATGGTATTCTTGAAACGGATGGCTAACTTAGGGCGCTTTGTGGAATTAAGTAAGAGGAGGATGTTTAGTGGTTGGCGTTGTAAGTCTAGGCTCATTATGGTTGGAAGCTCAAAATTGAAGAGCATGGATTGGTGTAATGCTCAAGTAGATGGGTCTAGGAGGATAGTTTGGTGCTTTCATGAGAATTCATCTCTCTTGCCACCCGGAGGAAATCACCATGATTAACTCAAGGACGGGTGTGAAAACAAAGTATGGGATCCCGGATCACACAAGGAAGATCAACTTTGGGAGCCTCTGGTTTGTGAAGAACTCCATCAAAGCTTGGATTTATTAACTTTGAATGATGAAGCACAATGGAAGTCCAAGCATTGGTGGATGTTCAAGGATGGATTCAAGCACAAGCCACCTTGATAGAAGCTCCCCATAAGTCCAACTTAAGGACAATAAACAAAAGTGCTAGGTAGGAGACAACCCACCATGGTAAACTCTTTCCCTTTTTCTCTTTGTAAATATTGGTAAAATAGGTTTAATTCTTTGTTTTGAATTGCTTAGTTGTGTTTAATTTGGAGTTTAGGAGGTTAAATAAGGTTTATTGATGTTTTGGTAGCTGTTTGGAGGTTTGGAATGCTTGGATTGGTGCAAAAACATAGAAAATTTTTTGAAAAACAGAGCACCATCCATGCGCATGCGCACTACACGCGTACGCTTGCCCAAGAAATTTGGATCATCTACGCGCCCGCGCCATGTACGCGTACGCGTGGATTGAATTTTTCCACCCTCTATACATTTTCCCGAGAGTTGTGCCTGGAGTGTGCCAACTTTGTGCCCAAAGGCACGCGCACGCGTACCTTGCGCGGACGCGCCACTCTCGAAATAAACCACCGATGCGCAGGCGTGCCGCACGCGTACGCGCCGCTTCCATTTCATCCATCCACGCTTACGCGCACATGACGCGCACGCGTGGATTGCCCTGTTTCACCCACCTTCTTTTCTTCTCCTCTTTCCATTTCTTTCCTTTTTCTCTCTTCCCTTCTTTTCTTACCACCCTCCAATCATCATCCAACACTACCAAACATCATGTAACACCATTTCTTTTAGTTAGTTAGTTAGTTTAATTTTTGTTTTCCATTATAAGTGTTGGATTACTAATCTTGTTTACTGTTTACTGCTGCTTACTATTAATAGGATGTTAGTTTAACATCATTGTTATTAATTGTCATTATTGGATTTCTTTGTTGAGGTTATATTTAGTTACTTGGTCCTGAACTTTTCATGCTTAATATTTTTGAATACCAAGTACTTGTTACATTGCCTTCATGTATCTTAACTCTTTTGAATTGCATGTTTTGGCCACCATGCATTCATCATCTATTGTTAGGAAATTGTATATTTGATAAACCACTATTTCATGGTTTATTTTGTGCTCAATTGAGTGGATTTTATCAACTCTTTACCCACTTATTCATACTATTCGCATGTTTTACATTTGCCTTCCTAATTATGTGCTTTGATTGAAAACATGCTTCTTTGATCTTATATTTGCTTATTATTAATCTTCTCTTATTACCATTAGATGCCTTGATATGTGTGTTAAGTGTTTTCAGAGATTATAAGGCAGGAATGGCTCAGAGGATGGAAAGGAAGCATGCAAAAATGGAAGGAATACAATAAGTTGGAGAAATTGCTAAGCTGTCCAGCCTGACCTCTTCGCACTCAAACGGCTATAACTTTAGCTACAGAGGTCCAAACGACACGGTTCCAGTTGCGTTGGAAAGCTAACGTCCGGGGCTTCGATTTGATATATAATTTGCCATAGCTGCCCCGACGCCAGGCGACGCGAACGCGTGAGTCACGCGGACGCGTGACCTGGCAGGAACGCAACCCAGTTTTCGGCCCATAGGACACAGATTAGAGGCTATAAAGTGGGAGAATGCATCCATTCATAATCATGCACTCATAATTCACTTTCCATGATTTAGATTTAGTTTTGAGAGAGGGTCTCTCCTCTCTCTCTCTCTCTCTTAGGATTAGAAATTAGGATTTTTAGAAACTAGGATTTAGGACTTCTCTTAGCTTTCTAGAGTGACTTTCGATCCAGGTTCAATATTCCTTTTTCTATTTAAATCTCTCTTTTATATTTTGATTACTCTGAAGCTTTTATTATGTTTAATTGATGTTGCCCAATTGGCTGTTGATATTTTCTGTGTTAGAATTGACATTTTTATTAATGATATTTGAGGTATTTCAGTTTACTATTGCTCTCTTTGATTTATGTTATTGTTGCTTCCCATCTGAGGATATTTTCACTCTAGTAATTTTACTTTTTCTCCTTTTGGCTTTGGTCAAATAATTGGTAACTCTTGATTTATCAAACTCATTGTTGATTAGAAATTGGAATTAATTCATCCACTTAACTTACCTTCATAGTTAGAGGTTAACAAGGTGGGATTAAAATCCAATTCTCAATACAATTGATAAGGATAACTAGGATAAGACCTCCAGTTCTTATACCTTGCCAAGAGATTTTATTAGTATTATTTTATTTTACTTATCATATAATATATTCGCACCTTACTTCCAAAACCCCAATTTACAACTCATAACCAATAATAAAAACATACCTCCCTGCAATTCCTTGAGAAGACGACCCGAGGTTTGAATACTTCGGTTATCAATTTTAAAGGGGTTTGTTACTTGTGACAACCAAAACGTTTGTACGAAGGGATTTTTGTCGGTTTAGAGACTATATCTACAACGCGACTGTTTTTACGAAATTCTTTACTGGCAAAAATCCTAACGTCAAAATGGCGCCGTTGCCGGGGAATTGCAAACGTGTGCCTTATTATTGGTTATTGTAAATAATTTTCAAAAAAAAATATTTATCTTTTTTTAAAATCTTATATTTTCCAAAATATTTTCTTTTTTTTATTTTTATTTTGTCTCACTACTATGAACTCTCACCCCTTTGGCTATGAGTCTGGTTACAATAATGTTGCAGGAAGAAGAAATTACAATGAGAACAGGCATCAAGGTTGGAACAATCAAAGATGGGAGGAGCCACAAGGATTTGATCAACCCTCATGGCAACAACTACCTCCAATGGACTATCAACGACCACCACCATATGCCTATGAACCCTTTCCTCAACATAACTTTGGACCACCACACTCACAAGCCCCTTTTCGCCATTCACCTCCATATGACCCTAACCCTCAACCACCATACCAACCACCTTATGAACCATATGAACCATATATAGAACCACCCCAATTCCAACCCAATTACTCACAAGAACCACCACTTCAATATTCACCATCTCCATATCCATCAATCCAAGAGCATTATGATCCTACTTATGAAAACCGAGTGCATCAAGAGGCAAAGGATCGTCTCAAGGAAACAATGGATCGATTTCAGGCAACCACTCAACAACTGGGGCAAGTATTAAATTCAATGTGCTTCTAGACGCTTAAATACACAAGGATCAGCCACAGCCCCATGTGAACAGTCTAGTGAAGAGCGTAGCATGAAGGAGATACCAGAACCCCCAGTGAACAAGACAGAGAATGAATTCATACTAGAACAAGTAGAAGAAGCTGTCATTGTTCAAGAAGAAGAAGAAGTGGTTGAAGACTTAGGAGATGCAGAACCTCCATGGGAAAGTCAAGACATCGAGCCTCCTTCCAAGACGGTTGAAATTGATGCTGAGGAGGGTGTACAACTTCCAATGCATATCACAGTTGAAGACTTGGAAGAAGTTGATCAAGAGATGGAGATTCAAGAAGAAGAAGCACAACCTCCTATGCCCTTGGAAAGCAATGAAAAGGAGATTGAATTGAAAGAGAGCTACCAAGAGGAAGAGGTTGAAATTGAAGAAGTTTGCAAAGAGGTGGTAATTATCAGAGAAGAGCACAAGGGAGTGAAGCTTGCAATTTCATTAAAGATACCTCCCCCTAAGTCGCCATCATCCTTCACAACATTCAAGTGGGTAAAATTCATATCCCATAGCTTTCTAATCCCACTTGAATATGGGCTACTGGAGACGGATGGTCAACTTAGAGCTCTTTGCGGCATTAAGAGCAATAAGAAGATGGTCAGTGGTAAGAATTGTCCTGCAAGGTTCATCATGGTTGGAAGCTTTAAGCTTAAACGTAAAGGTTGGTATAGAGCTCAACTGAATGGGTCTAGGAAGTTGTTTGGTCGCTTACGTGAGAATTTAGACTGCTTGCCACCCGGATGGAACAATATTGCTCAACCAAAAGACGGGTGCAAGGGCAAGGTCTGGGACTCCGGAATCCATTCTACCAATCACCACTCTTGGGGCCTTGTCACTTGCTTTAACTTGCTTGAAGGCTTCCTACGCCTTGTTTGGGATCCCGGAGGCTATTGGAAGTACAAACATTGGTGGGGATTCCTGGATCAATACAAGCACAAGCCACCCTAGCAGGAAGCTCATCAAATGTCCAACTTAAGGACTTTAACTAAAAGTGCTAGGTGGGAGACAACCCACCATGGTATGATCGTTCATTTTTCATTTTTATTTAGTTTTATTTGCTTTTAAGTTTTATTTTATTTTATTGAACCTGGAATCATGCATAGCATTCACATTAAGCATTGCATTTGCATTTGCATATTGCATCAAAAAAAAGCGAGCACGCGACGCGACCGCATCAGCGACGCGTCCGCGTTGCAAGGAGATGAGAGAATAATAAAGTGAACAGAGAGTTACGCAGGAGCAGGGCTGGAGGCGCGCTATTAGCACAAATTAACTCCACGCGAATGCGTCGATGACGCGTCCACGTCATTTGGAAAAATAGCCTCCCACGCGACCGCGTCACCCACGTGGCCGCGTGACCTGAAATCGGCGTAAAAAGGGTGTATGGTCGAAAGTTAAGCTGGAATTGGGCTGGACCCGTGCTAGCAGCACAAGCCCTGCCACGCGAATGCGTCACCCACGCGTCCGCGTCATATTGGAAATAAGGCCATCCGTGCGATCGCGTCGACCACGCGACCGCGTCACCCTGGATTTTGGCAATAGCAAGTTTCGAACAGATAGTTGTGCGACCGCGAGGCTGCACTCGCGCCACTAGCACAAATCGAGTCACGCGATCGCGTGCCCCACGCGTCCGCGTCGCCAGCGTCGCACAACCTATCCAAATTAGTGCCAATTTTCTTATCTTTTCTTCTCCGAATCCTTATTCTTCTTATCTTTTCTTATTTCTTTCTTCTTCCTTTCTTATTTTCTCTTACTTCCAATTATTTAATTTATTTGCATCCTTTCATTCATTGCATATTTTTATTTTTTCTAAAATTATTATTGGTGTTCAAATATTCTTATTCAACTGTTACATCTTTTCTGGTATTTTCTTGATGCTTAGTGACTTGTTTAATTCTAATTGAGTAATATTATTTAAATCAATGCCAATCTTTTATATTTATATTACTTTTGCATTGACATAAATTTATATTATCTCTCTTTCCCATTGTTGCAAATTTTGCACCATTGATTTGCCATGTCCTTCCACTATTTTCTCACTTGCATGTTGTAGCTACCATGTAAATGAGACGCTTATCATTTGGCATTAACCCAATTATATTTTATTTATTTTCTATCTTTTTGGGTTACTTTTTCTTTTCCCTCTTCTTTCAGGATGGCCACCACGAAGGGAAAGAAAAAGCTTCTTAATGGGAAGACAAACAAGTCCATTAGCAAAATCCTTGGAGAAAAGCATCAGTTGGAGAAGACCCGTCCACCTGCACATCTCAGCATGCACCGAGGACGGTGCAATCTCTAAGTGTGGGAGGTTGATACCGATCTCCATGGGTTAGTACTTTCTTGTCTCAAACACCAATGTTTAAATTTTCTTTGTAGATTAGTTGTTGCATTTGTATATTTGTTTGATATTTGCATATTTTACCACTTGGTTAAAGTAATATTTTCTTTTTCAAGAAACCTTTTAGAGCATTTCACTAATTTGAATAAAATTTAATCTTACACTTGTTTGAAGAAATATTATTTTGGAACATGGATTAGAGTTCGAACACACAAAACCTGTGAGATTTTGAACCTATTTGAGTTGGTTGCATTTTATCAACCAAAATTTTGTTTTAGTGTGTATTTCTCTCTCTAAAATTGTGATCTTTGTCTTGCTTAATTCTATATTTTCATTGTTTAATGTATGCATGCACTTATATGATTGAGGCCTTGTTTCACTGAGCTTACATACCCATATACCCTTAACCCTCCATTATCCCTTGCAAACCAATTTGAGCCTATTTTACCCCTTTGTTCTTTATTTTAGCACATCATTAACTCTAAGCGAAAAACAATAATGTCCTTAATTTGAATCCTTGGTTAGCTTAAACTAATGAGAATGCTTATGATTTAAGTGTGGGAAAGTGGGTTTCGAAACATTTGGTTTGAATAACTGGGTGTTGTATATTTTAGTGAAAATGTGCAAAATAATGGTTGAGCACATGTTATTGCATTCAATACTTTAATCATATGCATTGAAAAAAATAAAAATAAAAAGAAAAAAGAAAAGAGCAATTAATAAAAGGGGACAAAATGCCCCAAAATAAATAGTGAAATCAATGCATATGAGCTGTACTCAAAACTTGGAATGCATAAACATGTGAGAAGCACAATTAATGGGAAGATAGATTTTGTATTTTAATGAAATGGATTGTCTTAAGTTAGGTGGAAAGTTTATGTTAATTAAGGATTCAAATTTTAGTCCACTTGGCCAAATACAATCCTACCTTGACCCTAACCCCATTACAACCCTTAAAAGACCTCTTGATTTGTGTATTGGTGCATTAAATTTATGTTGATTGTTAGATGAAGAGCAAGCCTTAGAAATCAAGGTTAGTAGAGAATTGAGAGATCGAACCTTAAACACCTGAGTGATTAGAATGTATACACTACCAGTAAGGGTTCGATGCTCAATTCCTTGTTCCCCGCTTTCATAAGCTATTTTCTTCTTACAAGTCTATTTGTGCTTTATTTTTATGATTTGAATTAGTGAAATCCAGTTCATGTATGTTCTTAAAAGAATTGTTTACTTTTAACCAAGTAGGTAGAAGCATTTTGCATTTAGTTGCATTCGTAGGTTGCATCTCATACATTCTATCATTCCTCTTCATCTCTTTATAATTTCTCTTGAGCTTAGCATGAGGACATGCTATTGTTTAAGTGTGGGGAGGTTGATAAACCACTATTTCATGGTTTATTTTGTGCTCAATTGAGTGGATTTTATCAACTCTTTACCCACTTATTCGTACTATTCGCATGTTTTACATTTGCCTTCCTAATTATGTGCTTTGATTGAAAACATGCTTCTTTGATCTTATATTTGCTTATTATTAATCCTCTCTTATTACCATTAGATGCCTTGATATGTGTGTTAAGTTTTTTCAGAGATTATAAGGCAGGAATGGCTCAGAGGATGGAAAGGAAGCATGCAAAAATGGAAGGAATACAATAAGTTGGAGAAATTGCTAAGCTGTCCAGCCTGACCTCTTCGCACTCAAATGGCTATAACTTTAGCTACAGAGGTGCAAACGACGCGGTTTCAGTTGCGATGGAAAGCTAACGTCCGGGGCTTCGATTTGATATATAATTTGCCATAGCTGCCCCGACGCCAGGCGACGCGAACGCGTGAGTCACGCGGACGCGTGAGTCACGCGGACGCGTGACCTGACAGGACCGCAACCCGCGCGGCCGCGTGAGCTATGCGGCCGCGTCACTTTTCCGCGACCTGTACGGACCAGAAAGCACTGGAAGTGATTTCTGGACTGTTTCTGACCCAGTTTTCGGCCCATAGGACACAGATTAGAGGCTATAAAGTGGGGGAATGCATCCATTCATAATCATGCACTCATAATTCACTTTCCATGATTTAGATTTAGTTTTGAGAGAGGGTCTCTCCTCTCTCTCTTAGGATTAGAAATTAGGATTTTTAGAAACTAGGATTTAGGACTTCTCTTAGCTTTCTAGAGTGACTTTCGATCTAGGTTTAATATTCCTTTTTTCTATTTAAATCTCTCTTTTATATTTTGATTACTCTGAAGCTTTTATTATGTTTAATTGATGTTGCCCAATTGGCTGTTGATATTTTCCGTGTTAGAATTGACATTTTTATTTAATGATATTTGAGGTATTTCAGTTTACTATTGCTCTCTTTGATTTATGTTATTGTTGCTTCCCATCTGAGGATATTTTCACTCTAGTAATTTTACTTTTTCCCCTTTTGGCTTTGGTTAAATAATTGGTAACTCTTGATTTATCAACCTCATTGTTGATTGGAAATTGGAATTAATTCATCCACTTAACTTACCTTCATAGTTAGAGGTTAACAAGGTGGGATTGAAATCCAATTCTCATCACAATTGATAAGGATAACTAGGATAAGACCTCCAGTTCTTATACCTTGCCAAGAGATTTTATTAGTTTTATTTTATTTTACTTATCATATAATATATTTGCACCTTACTTCCAAAATCCCAATTTACAACTCATAACCAATAATAAGAACATACCTCCCTGCAATTCCTTCAGAAGACGACCCGAGGTTTGAATACTTCGGTTATCAATTTTAAAGGGGTTTGTTACTTGTGACAACCAAAACGTTTGTACGAAGGGATTTTTGTCGGTTTAGAGACTATATCTACAACGCGACTATTTTTATGAAATTCTTTACTGACAAAAATCCTAACGTCAATATTATCAATGCATTTTTTTAGGATGCTTGTTCTAATTGATCATCACCTATTTCATGCATTGAGATTGTGGAATTGTGAAATTGGATCGGGAGCTTACCTAGTGACGTATTTTTGAGCTTTTCAAGCTTTGTGGACCATGCTTGCTATGTGAAATGATTTTTGACTTCTATGTCCTTTTCCTAAGTTCCATAGCATCCATGTGCTCCACCTCTATGTCACTTAGGTGTTGCAACAACTTTAATAGGTGTCATTGATTGTGGTGTAAGTTTCATATGCCAATATGTTCATCAAGTTTACTTACACATCAATCAATGCCCATTGATTATCCAATTTCACAATTGTTTGATTTTTGCTTGAATGCTTTTATGCTTCTTCACTACTTGTTTGGTTGCCTTAACCTACAAGTCTTTTAAAGTATCTCAAGCACACTAGAATGAGTGAAGTGCATGTTTTCTTTTATGTAATTGTGACATAACTTTTGTACTAATGTGTATGTGTTCTAAACCATGCGCAATTTTAGAACTCACACACTTAGTTTTCCTCAATGCCACGCCAATTCACTCACTCAATTCTAGTGATTTACCTCATTCCAACAATTCACACTTCGTTGCTTTTGTATTTTCTCATCTTACGGTGTTTATTTTGTTTTTCATGATTGATGCACCATAAGCAAAAATGGAAGCGGAAGAAAGAACACGCAGCAACTAGTTGACCTACCAGCTGAAGGTAGCAACTAGGAAAGTCGCCGTACCCCCTTGCTCATTTAGTACACCGAGGACGGTGCAAACTTTTAAGTGTGGGGAGGTCGTCCGACCACTCGGCATTTTTGGGTAACAAGTCTCTAATCCCAACACTTTTGCATTTCATTTTAGGATTTTTAGTTGCATTTTCTTGCTTTGCATATGTATATATTAAGCTTAGCCAAAATCATGATATTTTCCAAGAATTTTATCTATAGGGCACCCCAATTGATTAGATAAAAAAAAATTTTTAAGAACTTGCTTGAATTATACAATTGTGGATCATGTTTTTGAGCTAAGAACACAAGCATGTGAGATTTGAGCCTAATTGTGTCGTTACATCATATAGCCACTTATTTTCATTCTTGTGTGCATTGTTCTCTTCCTATGATTGTAATCTTTGATTTGTTTGATTCTTTATGTCCATTATTTGTGTATACATGCATTTATATGATTGAGGCCATTGTTCAAATAGCTCACTTACCCAAATAGCCTACCTTTTATCTTCCATTGTTAACCAATTTTGAGCCTATGCCTAACCCATTTGTTCTTAATGTTAGCACATTACAAGCCTTAAGTGAAAAACAATAAATGTCCCTTGTTTGGATCTTTGATTAGCTTAAGCTAGTGAGAGTGCTTATCATTTAAGTTTGGGAGAGTTGGGGACATTGGGTAGAGATAAAAGTGTGTTTACATCTTTGTTGAAAAATCTTGGGAATTGGGTACATACTCATGTATTAATCAAATGTGAAACCATATGCATTGGTACTTCTATATATACTTGATGAAAAAAATTAATATAGAAAAAGAAAGAAAAAGAATTGCAATAAAAAGGGGACAAAATGCCCCAAGGTGAAGTTCAATAAAAGTCAATGCATACGTATGGTGATCAAAAAGAGAATACATGAGTGTGTGTGAGAAAGTGAAGAATGGGTAGTCAGGTTTGTTTAGAATTGTATAGGTTGTCATAGGTTAGGTGGGAAGTTTAAGTTAATCAAAGATTCAAATTTCTAGCTCACTTGACCATATGCATCCTACCTTGACCCTAGCCCCATTACAACCTATGGGAAGTCCTCATGATAATTGTATGCATGCATAAAGTAATTGTTGATTGTTAGATAAAAAACAAATCTTGGAAAGCATGATTAGGGGAGAATTGAGTGAATCAACCCTATACACTTAAGTGCCTAGAGCGGATACACGTCCGGTGAGGGTTTGATGATTGGATTTTTGACGGTTTAGAATTTCACTAATGAAATCTCATTGTAAAGTATAGTTTCTAAACCAAACAATAATCCTTTCATACAAAAGATTGTTTATCACAAGTAACAAACCCCTAATTTTATAAACCGAAGTATTCAAACCTCGGGTCGTTCTCCCTAGGAATTGTAATGAAGTGTCTTGTTATTGGTTATGAGTTATTTTGGGGTTTTGGATAAGAAGCATGAAAAGTAAATGGCAATGAAAATAAACTAACAACTATAAAAGGCTCTTGGCAAGGTATGAAAATTAGAAGTCCTATCCTAGTTATCCTCCTCAATTGGGATGAGAATTGTTCATTGCTCCCACTTAGTTAACCTCTAACCCTGGAGGAAAGTCAAGTGGATGAATCAATTTGATTCCTCAAGCCCTAATCAACTCCTAAAGGAAAGACTAGCTTTAGAGGCATTCAAATCAATTAGCAACTTCTAATTATCATTCAACAAGGGAATTAGATAACTCAAGAGTCACTAATTACTCTACCTAGGCCAAGAGGAACAAAACCTACACTAAAATCCAACCAAGCATTTCATCAAACACTTGGAAGGCACAAAAGAAAAGCATAGTAAATTGAGAACAAGAATAAAATCTAACAGCAATTATTGCAAAGAATTAACAACAACAATCAAGGAAATCACAATTATCATGAATTACCTCAAATTGCATTATTGAAAGAGGAATTAAAAGAACAACAATCTATCCAAAACAAAATGAAGAATTACAATTATTAAAGCACATAACTAGAAAGATGAGGAGGAGAAGATTAAGAATTGGTAAATGAAAAGTGAATCAAAGCATGAATTAAACCTAGATCTAAGAAGAGAGATTAACCTAAACCTAATCCTAATTCTAGAGAGAAGTGAGAGTTTCTCTCTCTAAAACTAACTCTAAACTAATCCTAATTATGCTATATGCTTCCAAGATGTCTTCCCCTTCAATCCTTGATCCTTTTATTCCTTCCTCTCAGCAATTGGCGCCAAAATGGGTTCAGAAAAACTCTCAAATCGCCAGGCACGTGTTGCTTTAATGAAGTCATGTGCGGTCATCGACGCGTGCGCGCACGGTACGCGTGCGCGTCCCTGATCGATTCTGCAATGTGCGCGCGAGCGCCTTGTGCGTGTGGGCGTGCTTGGCCGAGATCAATTCTCTTGTCTTTTGTGCTTCTCTCCACTTGCATGCTTCCTTCTTTGCTCCTTTGATCCATGCCTAACCTATTTCAATCCTGGAATTACTAGCAAACACATCAAGGCATCTTATGGAATCAAGGAGAAATTAGAATTCATCAAAATAAGGCTTAAAAAGCATGTTTTTACACTTAAGCATAAATATGGGAGAGATAACAAAACCATGCTAATTCATAGGCTAAATGTGACAAAAGGTTATCAAAATACTCTAAATTCAATACAAGATAAACCCTAAAAATGGGGTTTATCAGGGTTCGATCGCTCAAGTACATGTTTCCACCCTTAATCATCTTTTCTTGCAAGTTTGTAAAATCATTCAACGATTCAATTCAATTGTGGGTTGATTTGATTGATATTGCTTAAGCCCTTATACTTATATATGTATTCTTGGAAATTGACATGTTTTGACCAAGTGAATGCATTCATGTAGATAGATTGCATATAGATAGATTGCATTTAGTAGTTTGCATTGAATAAATGTGATACCCTTTGCTTCTTTCTTGATTTTAGCATGAGGACATGCTTAGTTTAAGTGTGGGGAGATTTGATAAACCCCGATTTTGTGGTTTATTTTGTCCTTATTTTGGGGGATTTATCCACTTTTTCCCACATTTATTTAATGAAATAGCATGGTTTTGTACTTCTCCCTTGAATTGTGCTTAAATGTAAAAACATACTTTTTAGGCCTTAAATTGGTGATTTTAATTCACTTTAATCCCATTCAATGCCTTGATGTGTTTGTTAAGTAATTTCAGGTTCATAAGGCAAGTATTGGATGGAAGAAATGAGGAGAAAAGCATGCAAAGAGGAGAATGCATGAAGAAACAAAGATATGGAATGCACCAATGGACGCGCACGCGTACAAGGCGCGCACGCAAAAAAAGTCGCTTCTCACAAGGACGCGCACGCGTACACGCCGCTTACGCGCGGATTGGGAATTTGCCATCGATGCGCACGCGCACATGCCGCGCGCACGCCGATACTCTTACATGGCCCACTTAATGGCAAAAACGCTGGGGGAGATTTCTGAGCAGCCCAAGCCCAATTCCAACTTGTTTCTGAGTGTATTTCATGCAGAATTGAAGTCCAAGCAAGGAGGAAGCAATTAATTGTAGGTTTTAGCATCATGTAGGTTAGTTTCTAGAGAGAGAAGCTCCCTCTTCTCTCTAGAATTAGGTTAGGTTAATTTCCATCTTAGATCTAGGTTTAATTACATGTTTTTATCTTGTTTCTTTTATGATTTCTTACTTCTACTCCTTCATTCTCATGATTTGTAGTGTTAATTTCCCTTTTTGTTCTCTTTTATGTTCATGAACCCATGTTGGATTTGATTTACTTTTAATGCAATTTAATGTTTGTTGTTCTTTTATTGTTGATTTGAATTGTGGATTTACTTTTCTTGCAATTGGTAGTTGGTAGATTTTATATTCTTGCTCATTTACCATGCTTTCCATTTGTACCCACCAAGTGTTTGACAAAATGCTTGGTTGGACCTTAGAGTAAATTTTGAGCATTCTTGGCTTGGAAAGAGTGATTGGGCAATCTTGAGTAATGAAAACCCAACTTATGTTAGTGATCTAGAGTTGTTAGCTAGTATTGTTTCCATTGACGCTAATCTTTTGCTAATTTAATTAGTGAGTTGATTAGCACTTATGGAAGATTGTTTCCATTGACGCCAATCTTTTGCTAGTTTAATTAGTAAGTCGATTAGGACTTTTGGATTGAGATTAGCTAGTCTCATTAGACTTTCTCCGTATTTGTTGGAGTTGACGTAATGGGATAAATTCTTGTTTATATTTGTAACATGATTGATTATCTTGTTTGACTTTTCCCCTCTTTGTTGGAGTTGACTAAATAAGATGAATTAATCATGCATGACTAGGATAGAAAGCCTATGATCTCAATCCATTGCCATGAATGTCTCTCTTTATTACTTGCTTTCTTTAATTACTTGCTCAACTTACTTTTCTTGTCTTTTTATTTTATTGCCCCTCTAATCAACCAAAAACCCCCTATAACCCTCATAGCCAATACTCATACATTTCATTGCAACTCTTCGTGAGACGATCCGGAGTCCAAATACTCCAGTTATAAATTCATTTGGGGTTTGTTACTAGTGACAACCAAAATTTTTGCATGAAAGGATTATTGATTGGTTTGGAAACTATACTTCATAACGATACTTCATTAGATAAATTCTAAACTGTCAAGAAATCCGATCATCACTACCTGACATAGATAAAATTGCCCAAGACTCAAAATAGCATCCATAGTGGCTAAAATATAATTAATTCTTAATTAAACTCAACAATTTAAGTGCAAATTCACTAGGAAAAGATAGACAAGATGCTCACGCATCACAACACCAAACTTAAACTGTTGCTTGTCCTCAAGCAACCAAAACTAATATAAGCTTATAATGTGAATTTGCATGAGAATGAGAGTTCGATTAAGCTCGTGTTTGTTCTTATAGTGGGGTTTACAACTGCAATCCTGAATAGGTTTGGCATCTCACTCTCCCATGCGTCAGAAGAATATTAATGTCATTCAGAATTTGAATCCGGATAATATTATGAATTCTCTGATCTTTTATATTTCAGTTTAATCCTTGAACACAGCAAAATTTACTTTAATTTATTTTTCTTTGGTGCTTTGCACCTTAAGCCTAGCCGTGACTTTAAATGTTTTGTCTCAAGAGTAACTTGACACAGAAACACCACTAGCACTTAACTGGGGAACTCTCTTTGAGTTCTGATTTTTCTTTCAGTTACTCCCAGACAGTGGTGCTCAAAGCCTTTGGCATACTCTGTTAAACGCACTTGGTCTCGACTCTAAGTGTTCTGTCTTAAGGATTACTTGACACAATCACACCACAAGCATATGATTAGGGAAACAACTCTTTGAGCTTTTAATCATGTCTGACCTCCCTAGTCATTGATGCTCAGAGCCTTGGACCTTGCTTTTATTATTATTTATTTTTTTCTTTTGCTGTTTCTTTTACTTCGAGGATTAAATTTTTGTTTATTTCAAAGAAGTCATAATAATTCTCTAAATTCATATTCCTTATACATCAACATCCTTTGATTCAAATTCAAATATGCACCGTTCATATCATGCATTCAAAAATCATAGAAAATACCACCACCTTTAAGTAAATCAGACTATTCTTAAAATTAACTCAATTTCTCATGCAATACATCACTTCTTTTTCTTTTCTTTTTAGATTCAGGTTCAGTGAGTGGTACATGAAACATCTTTTCAGCCTTAAAGTAATTAAAAGAAAACTAAACTGGTCTTAGGATTCTAACTAATAAAGGATCATGCAACAAACAAAGCAAAATAGCATAAAGCCGGAACATAACATAGAAAAAGAGGGGAGGAAAAAAATGAAAGGAACTCAACCACCTTAGTTATCCTAGCGGTCGCTTTATTCTTCCGGTTGTGCTCTTCAATGAAGATGATTCGCCTGCCTTTTGTGCCAGAAAACCAATAAGCGCAGCATCATCAACACCAAACTTAAAGGTTTGCTTGTCCTCAAGTAAAGAAGAACTGAAAGTAGAAGAGACAAATATTATGAGGAGAGAAAAATAAAAGGATAAAAGAATAAGAGAGAATTAGGATTGGGAGAGAGAGAGAGAGAAAGAAAACTAGGCGGCACAAGCGATGCGTACGCGTACGGCACGCGTACGCGTGGGTCGCGCATTTTTCGTAATGACGCGTTAGCGTCATGCACGCGATCGTGTGCCCTGGGTTTTGTGCATTTTGCGCGAAACCAGCTGTGCGCCCGCATGACTTTCTGTTTGCATGGCTTAAGAACCAAATTTTCATACGACGCGGGCGCGTCATGCACGCGATTGCGTGGGTGGCCATATGTGCAATTGACGTGGTCGCGTTGATCACGCGTACACGTGGCCAAATTTGTGCTTTCAGCACACTTCTTGCCCCAAGCCAGCACAACTCTCTGCCCAAACACTCTTTTACGTCGATTTTGCAGGTCACGCGTACGCGTCATTGAAGCGCACGCGTGGATGGGGATAATTGCAAATGACGCACATGCGTGAGGTACGCGTACGCGTGGGTTGTTTATGCTAAAGGCTTGGTTCCGGCGCCATTCCCGCTCAACTCTCTGTCAAATTTTATTTTTCACTCACACATGATCGACGCGTTCGTGTCAGTGACGCTTGCGCGTCGTATGCGCTTTTTTTTTAATATAGAGCTTGAGGTGTTCAGTTCCTGTGATAAAATAGCTGCATGATCAGAAAATTAGTAAGAACTCAATAAAAATCAAACAAGTAAGAAAACTACTACTACGAAAAATAACTAAGGATACAAAATTATCGGGTTGCCTCCCGACAAGCGCTTCTTTATCATCACTAACTTGACGGTCAGTTCTGCTAATTCAGCAGATGAGTGGACCTCTGGCGATCAATCTCGCCTCCAAAAAAGTACTTCAACCTCTGCCCATTCACTGTGAATTTCCTGTCAGAATTCTCTTCCTGTATTTCCACATGACCATATGGTGAAGCTCTGGTAACCACAAATGGTCCTGACCATCGGGATTTCAGCTTCCCGAGAAAGAATTTGAGCCTTGAATTATATAGAAGCACTCTTTGTCCTGGCTCAAAGACTCTGATGGAAATCTTTTTGTCATGCAGTAGCTTGGTTCTCTCCTTATAGAGCTTGGCATTCTCATAGGCTAAATATCTGAATTCATCAAGCTCATTCAATTGAAGCATTCGCTTAATTCCTGTAGCTTCTGAATCAAGGTTCAGATATCTGATTGCCCAGTAAGCTTTATGCTCCAGCTCAACTAGCAAGTGACAGGCTTTGCCATAGACCAACTGATAAGGAGACATGCCAATGGGAGTCTTGTACGCTATCCGGTATGCCCAGAGAGCATCATCAAGCTTCCTAGACCAGTCCTTTCTTGAAATACTGACGGTCTTCTCTAGAATCCTCTTAAGTTCCCTGTTGGAAACTTCAACCTGTCCACTTGTCCGAGGGTGAAAAGGGGTTGCCACTTTATGACAGACTCCATATCTCTGTAGAAGAGAGTCCAATTGTCTATTGCAGAAATGACTTCTTCCATCACTAATGAGTGTCCTTGGGACACCAAACCGGCTAAAGATATATCTCTGAAGAAAGCTCATTACCACTTTGGCATCATTGGTGGGCAAAGCCACAGCTTCCACCCATTTGGACACATTGTCAACTGCCACTAGAATATAGTTCTTTGAATGTGAGGGTGGGAAAGGTCCCATGAAATCAATACCCCATACATCAAAAAACTCAACCTCAAGAATTTCCTGCTGTGGCATTTCATGGTTGGCAGGGAGATTTGCAGCTTTTTCACATCTACCACAGTGCTTCACAAATGCTCTTAAGTCCCTGAAGAGAGTCGGCCAGTAAAACCCGCTCTGAAGGACTTTTGTAGCTGTTCTTTCACCACGAAAATGGCCTCCATAATCAGACTCGTGACAGTGCCAAAGAATCTGCTACTTTTCCGCATCCGGGACACATCTCCAGATTATTCCATCTGAGCACCTTTTAAAAAGGTATGGTTCTTCCCAAATGTAGTACTTTGCATCAGTCAATAGCTTCTTCACTTGTTGCCTACTCTACTCCCTTGGGATAAAATTCATGGCCTTATAATTTGCAATTTCTGCAAACCATAGAGCCTGTTGAATGAGGAACAATTGTTCATCCGGAAACATCTCAATCACAGTTGTGGGTGGTTGTACTCCTGCTTCAGGCTCAATTCTGGAAAGATGGTCAGCTACTTGATTCTCTGACCCTTTGTTGTCTTTTATCTCAATATCAAACTCCTGAAGGAGCAATACCCATCTGATTAATCTTGGTTTAGAATCCTGTTTTGGTTAGAAGGTACTTTAAAGCAGCATGATCAGTATAAATAATAACCTTAGAACCAAGTAAATAGGACCTAAACTTATCAACAGCATACACAACAGCTAATAATTCCTTTTCTGTAGTTGTGTAATTCTTTTGGGCATCATTTAACACACGATTAGTATAGTAAATGACATGTACAAGCTTACCATGCCTCTGTCCTAAAACAGCTCCTATAGCAAAATCACTAGCATCACACATTAATTCAAATGGTAGATCCCAAGTCAAGGGGAGCTATAATGGGGGCAGAGGTAAGGTTTGCTTTCAAGGTTTCAAAAGCATGCAAACAATCAGAATCAAAGACAAAAGGAACATCAGCAACCAAGAGGTTGCTTAGAGGTTTAGCAATTTTAGAAAAATCCTTTATAAATCTTCTATAAAATCTCGCATGACCCAAGAAACTCTTGACTGCCTTAACATTAGTTGGTGGTGGTAATTTTTCAATTACCCCCACCTTTGCTCTATCAACCTCAATTCCCTTACTTGAAATCCGGTGTCCAAGAACAATACCTTCTGTAACCATAAAATGACATTTTTCCCAATTTAAAATAAGGTTTGATTCTTGACACTGTTTCAATACAAGAGATAAATGATTAAGGCAGGATTCAAAAGAATTACCAAAAACAAAAAAGTCATCCATAAATACCTCAATAAACTTTTCAACCATATCAGAAAAAATTGAAAGCATACACCTCTGAAAATTTTGCTGGAGCATTGCAAAGTCCAAAAGGCATTCTTCTGTAGGCAAATACTCTAAAGGGGCATGTGAATGCTGTCTTCTCTTGATCTTGAGGATCCACTACAATTTGATTATATCCAGAATATCCATCTACAAAATAATAAAATGCATGACTAGCTAACCTCGCAAGCATCTGATCAATGAAAGGTAGGGGAAATAATCCTTTCTTGTAGCATTGTTGAGTCTCCTGTAATCTATACACATTCTCCATCCTGTGACAGTTCTTGTGGGAATAAGCTCATTCTTTTCATTCTTGATCATTGTCATCCCTCCTTTCTTTGGAACTACCTGCACAGGACTTACCCAAGGACTGTCAAAAATAGGATAAATAATTCCTACTTCCCATAGTTTCATTACCTCCTTTTGGACCACCTCTTTCATGGTTGGATTGAGTCTCCTTTATGGTTGCACGACTGGTTTAGCATCATCTTCAAGGAGGATCTTGTGCATACACTTGGTTGGACTAATCCCCTTTAAGTCACGAATGGTCCACCCAAGAGTTGTTTTATGGCTCTTGAGCACTGAAATAAGTGCCTCTTTCTCTTCAGGCTTCAGAGAAGAGCTATAATCACTGGATATGAGTCATTCTCACCCAAGAACACATACTTCAGAGAAGGAGGTAAGGATTTGAGCTCAAGCTTGGGGGCTTCCTCCTCTGCTTTAGGCGTGTGAACCATAGCTTTCTGGGGTGGTAAATTATCAATTTCAACTAATTCATACTCAGAGATAGGATCCAGAAATGTCATCATGCACCTCAGCTTTTAGTACCTCTTGAACAAGTGGTTCAATAACATCCATTTTCATACACCCTTCAGAATCATTAGGGTGTTTGAGAGCTTCAAAAATATGAAGGACCACCTATTCTTCATTGACCCTCAGGATTAATTCACTATTTTGTACATCAATCAGAGCTCTACCTATAGCTAAAAAGGGTCTACCAAGTATAATAGAGGATTCTACCTCCTCTTCCATGTCTAATATAACAAAATCAACAAGAAAGATGAATGGTCCTACTTTAACAAGTAAATCCTCAACAACACCCAATTTAATAGAAAGATCAGCAAGTTGAAGGGAAATACGAGTGGGTTTTACCTCCTCAATTTGAAGCTTTTTCATTACTAAAAGTGGCATTAGATTGATGCTAGCTCCAAGGTCACATAAAGCTCTCTAAATGGTGACGTCTCCAGTGGTGCAAGGAATCACAAAGCTCCCTAGATCTGGCATCTTCTCAGGAATGTTGTGTTGAATAATAGCACTGCACTCCTTGGTTAATACCACGGTTTCTTGTTCCTTCCAGTTCCTCTTGTGGGTCAACAATTCTTTCATAAATTTAGCATAGAGAGGCATTTGCTCTAGAGCCTCTACAAAGAAAATGTTAATCTGTAGCTTCTTGAAGACATCTAAAAATTTAGAGAACTGCTTTTCTTTGGAAGCCTTCTGAAGTCTCTGAGGATATGACATTTTTGGCTTGTATTCAGGAGCCTTTGGCAATGTAAGATACGTGTCTAGAGAGTCAGGGAATGGGTTGTCTGCACGCTTTGGAGGGGCGTGCTCCACTTCATCCTTTTTCTCCTCTGGAGCTTTCTTTTCAACTAGCTCTTCATTGGCCCTTGTCTCAGAACCAGCTGTTTTACCACTTCTCAATTGGATAACCTTGCAGTCTTCTCTTGGGTTCACCACTGTATCACTTGGAAATGTACTTGTACACCTCTCCGGTATTTGCTTACTCAGCTGGCCCATTTTAACTTCTAAGTTTCTAATGGAGGCTCTGGTTTCCTACATAAAACTCCTTATCATCTCCCAATTAGAATCTTCCTTGGATTTGGAGTTAGCCTGCTGAGGCTGAGGTTGGTGGTTATTGTAACTATTTTGTTGGAAGCCGCCCTGAGAATTATTGTTGAAATTCTGAGGTCTCTGAGGTTGGTCTCTCCACCCAAAATTTAGGTGATTTCTCCATCCTTGATTGTAAGTCTGAGAATAGGGGTCATTATTGGGATTTTTAGAACCACTCCCCATGTAATTGACCTGTTCAGAAGAGGATTGAGCATACCCAAAATTATCATTTTGCACTAAATTTCCTCCCATGTCATAGGAGATCTCTTGAGGTGGATTTTGGGTGTTGATAGCTGAGACTTGCATGCCACCCATGTGTTGAGTAAGTAGATTTATTTGCTGAGACATAAGCTTGTTCTGAGCAAGAATAGCATTAAGAGCTTCCACTTCCATGATACCCTTCTTCTGAGGACCCTCAGAGTTCACGGAATTCCTGTTAGATGAGTATAAATATTGGTTGCTAGCAACCAATTAATAAGCTCAATAGTCTCCTCCGGTGTCTTTTTTTGTGCAATGAACCTCCTGCAGAATTGTCTAAGCACATCTTGGACATTTCACCCATGCCTTCATAGAAGATATCTAGTTTTGTCCATTTGGAGAACATGTTTGGAGGGCATTGTCTAATCAGTAGCTTGTATCTCTCCCAAGCTTCATACAGAGTCTCACCATCATTCTGCCTGAAGGTCTGAACCTCCACCCTAAGCTTAGTCAGCTTCTTTGGTGGGAAAAATTTAGTGAGAAATTTAGTAACCACCTTGTTTCAAGTATCCAAGCTCTCCTTGGGTTGAGAATCTAGCCATAGCTTTGCTCCATCCCTTAGAGCAAACGGGAATAGCATGAATTTATACACATCCGGGTTTACTCCATTTGTCTTCACAGTATCACAAATTTGCAGAAAACTAGAGATAAATTGATTTGGGTCTTCATGGGGAAGACCATCATACTGGCAGTTTTGTTGCACCAGAGTGACCAGTTGAGGCTTCAACTCAAAGTTGTTCGCAGCAATAGGAGGCACCGCAATTCTCTTTTCATTCGGGTTTGTCGCATTGGTATTATCAGTATTAATTGGATCCATAGTGGATTCTGCAGCCTTGTAAAGTTTTGCTTGTTGTAAACGCCGCCTGAAAGTCCTTTCAGGTTCAGGATCAAAGTCTAAGAGATGTTCTTTGTCTCTGTTCCTGCGCATAAACAAACAGCAAACAAGAAAGAATGGGAATCTCTACGTCAGAGTACAGAGAATTCCAAGTGAGGTATCCTATGTAAAAATACTAAATAAAATAAATAAATAAATAGAAAAAAGATAATAAATAGTCAACACCAAACTTAATTTCAGAAATTAAGAAAAATATTCATGCTATCTATTTATTAAAAAAAATTTGTAAAATAAATTTTAATAAAATTAAAAATAAAACGCCTAACCTAAACAATCAAATAACTGATAGTTGTTAATCACAGTCAATCCCCGGCAACGGCACCAAAAACTTGGTGCAGTATTTTACAACCCACAAACTAACCGGCAAGTACACCGGGTCGTACCAAGTAATAGCTTACGTGAGTAAGGGTCGATCCCACGAGGATTGATGGATCAAGCAACATTAGCGTTTGATATATAGGATTAGTTAGGCAAGTAGAAAATGGTTTTGAGATATTCAAAGAGCATTAAACAGTACTTTAAGAATTTCAGAAAGCAAGCAGCAATGAGTTGGGAATAAAATATTTGAGAAAGCAGTCAAGGTTTGAGAGTTATCTATTTTTTTTTTATTTATTTTTCTTACTAACTACTTTAATCATGCAAGATTTAATTTCATGGCAAACTATATTTGACTAGACCCTAATTCCTTAGACCTTCCTAGTCTCCTCTAAAATTCATTAACTGCCAATTCCTTGGTCAATTAATTCCAATTAGAGGGTGATGATCAATTTCTAGTTTATATGCCAAAAGAATCCTAATTATCCAAAAATAAGGGGATTATATGTCACGTATCCCGTTAAATACAAACAATTAGAAATTCAGTATAATATGTTTTCAAGCTGTTGTTCAAGTAAAGAGCTTTTCCAAATTTTACAAGAACTCAATTAGAACATGGGTCATACTTCCGTTCCACTCAATGTTCATAAAATAAAGAATGAAAACAATGATTGAAGTATAAATCTAAACATGGATTAAATTATAAAGATCAAACGAATAAATCCATACAAATAGACAGAGCTCCTAACCTTAACAATGGAGGGTTAGTTGCTCATGGTTCAGAGAGAAAATAAGGATTGTCAAAATATACAGAGTTCTTATCTGATGGCATCTAAATTCCTATTTATAACTAATCCTAATAACTTTAAAATCTAATTATCTAAAAATAATATCTTTTCCTAAAAATCATATTTGAATTTAAATTCGAATTAATTTACAAGTCTTTCGCTGATGGGTGGGGACCACTTGATTTGTCCATTATGCAGCTTCTAATCTGTGTTTTCTGGGCTGGAAACTGGGTCAAAACGCGGCCCAAAATCCACGCCAGTGCTTTTTGTAAATTCTGTAGATCGCGCACGTCACGCGTACGCGTCAATCACACGTACGCATCACTGGTCTTCTTCGCAAGTCACGCGGACGTGTCGGTCACGCGGACGCGTCGGTCACGCGGACGCATCACTGAGCAAATCTTCAATTCACACGTGCGCGTCAGTCACGCGCACGCGTCACCATGGATACTTCTAGATCACGCGCATGTGTCAGGCACGCGTGCGCGTCGCTCCTCGCAGCCATCTCCTTTGATTCTTGTGCTGCAGAAACTCCGTCAAATTCCGCCGAATGCTATCTGAAATAGATAAAATTGCCCAAGACTCAAAATAGCATTCATATTGGCTAAAATATAATTAATTCTTAATTAAACTCTACAATTTAAGTGCAAATTCACTAGGAAAAGATAGACAAGATGCTCACGCATCAGGGTGGTGATGGGGAGACAAACCAATGGTGAAACTCGACCTCAGTCTTAGGATAAGCAGCATTCACAAAAACCTCTGTGCATCCTTGCCCTTGAAACTCATGGTGAAATTTGCCACCACGTGACAGATATAAAAAGCCCGGTATGCATTAGGCGGAAGCCAGCCACCATCAGCAGCCTCCAATGCAGCCTTTATCCCGTTGTGCCTATTTGGTATGACTAGAATACCCCGTTGAGGCGTTACATGCTGTCGAAGGTGAGATAAAAATATTGACCAAGACTCTGCATTCTCACCCTCTACAAGTGCAAATGCAATAGGAATGATATTGGAGTTGCCGTCCTAAGCAATCGCGACAAGTAGCGTACCACCGTATTTGCCGTACAAGTGCGTCCCGTCGACACTAACCAACTACTTGCAATGATGGAAGGCCTCGATTCATAGTGGGAATGTCCAGAAAAGCCTATGGAAATAAGCTGATGAGTCATCCACTTACCCACCAACCCTCACAGTGCGCGTCCTCAACCCCGCGACACTATTTGGCCTCATGATCTGCACATCCAGTACGTGTCGCAGCAAATGATTTTATGACTCTTCCCAATCTCTATTAATCTGTGCTACGACCTTCTGTTTATCCATCCAAACCCTCCTGTAAGTCGGTCTAAACCCGAAACGTGCCTCTGTTGTATTCTGTAGTACCTTGATCGAGACAACAGCATCAGATCTGATCATGTGTAATATGAAGGCCGATATGAGATGATTATCAAGCATCTTGTGATCACTAGATATCGATGTGGCCAAGCAAGTATGAGGACCATTGTACCATTTTACTTCTCAAATACCTCTGCACTGGCGGAGGCTAACCCGAATGAGCCATGTGCACTCGTTCCCCAACACTTTGTACTCAACCTCACAACAGATGCTATAAGTCTTCACGCTTAACACGATCTCCTCTTTATCCTGAAATTGCTATGGTACCCCGCGACACTATCATGGTATCCAAGTTCAAAGTTGAAAAATGTGGGGGGTACTGATGAGTTCCTGAACTAGATGCTCCTCCACCCACATCATCATCATCATCATGCAATGTATCCTCAACGCCATCCGGTATTCCACCCTCTCCGAAAATCGGGACCATAATAGGAGTACCGGGCATCGCAATCGCAACCTCACCCAAGGGTCCAGTGTCACATATTCCTCCGTCACAGTTTCAATTCAGATTAGCTGCAAAGGATGGAGATGCAACTAAAACTACCTCAGGTACAATCATCGGCACAGCTGACGAGGCACCAACAGGCTTGGAACTAGAGCAGGTTGGTATTGCTGAGAATTGAGGATTTTGGTTCGATCCTCTAGAACTACAGACCACATCCACAAGTTTTGCCAATAACTCAGGGGTCTTCACCTCAGAAAACTGACAACGACAACGGAACAGAACTTGCAAATCTTCGTCACTGCCTATGACGAATGAATCATACTTCACATCATCGCCCAACACGAAAATCGAAATTTTGTAGAATAACTTCTCCACCTGTTTCACGCCATGCAGCTTTAGTTTCTGGAGTATAGTATTCTGAAACTCAGTGAAACTCGTCGAAGGTTTGAGGAAAACACTCAGCGGATCTTTGTCGGTAAATTTAATTCCCGATCACCTTTTTTTCTTAATGGGCCCTTTATAGTATACTAGAACTAAAAAACTCTCATCACTAGCCATTACGAGTGGTAAAAAATTCACGTTTAGCTCGTATTGATATACGTTAGGACTATTACTCGTATTTATACATACTAGTAAACCGAAATCTAATGGTTTTGATTTACCATTACCCAATACCATTGTAAATCGATTTTAATGGATTCGATTTGCTAAATCGAATCTTATTGATTCAATTTAGTATAATTTATATAAATTGAAACCTATAAATTCGATTTACTTTTGAATCACAACTTTAAATAATTCAAATCCAGTAGATTCGATTTTTATTAACAACTCTAATTCAAATTCGATAAATTCGATTTATATAGAAATATGCAACGAGACAATCTAGTAATATTTTTGAGTTTGGAAAATCCAAATAATATTGGAATGGCTTTGGTTTATGAAGGTGAATTACCCTAAAATAATTTCTGCCAAAGACCATCTCAGAAATAAATAAATAAATAAATAAATAAATAAATAAAACATACCTGGTAATTGGTAAAGATGATCATCGTCGTAATGACGTAACCTGAGATGGGTGAGTAAGAGGCAATATTAACCAAAAAAAAAAGGGGGAGCAGAAGAAAAGAAATGGAGGAAGAAAAAGCGGCAGCATACTACGACGAGCTTACCAGAAAGGGCGAAGGAGCTGCCAGATTCAAGCAAGGGCTTGGCTTTTCAAGCGCCCCTTCAAACGACGACGCTCCAAAGCGAGGCTCAGCCCTTGCTTCTTCTTCTTCCTCCTTTCTTTCCAAATTCGTCAAAGCTTCCGCCCCTTCCAATTCTAACTCTCCTCCACCGCCGCCACTGTCGTCGGAGTCTGACAAGCAAGCGCCGCTCCTCTCCATTCAAGACAAGCTCAAGAAAAAGCCCGCCCCCGATTCTTCTAGGGTTCCGGAGAAGAACAGAGATAGGGAACCCGATCCAACCACCAGAAGACGAAGCAGAAGCAGAACTAGAAGTAGAGACAGATGTAGGGAGAGGGGAAAGGAATCGAGAAGGAGAAGTAGGAGCAGAAGCAGAAGCAGAGAGAGACACTCTCATAGAGACAGAGATAGAGATAGGGATAGGAGACGAAGAAGAAGGAGCAGGTCGAGAAGTAGAAGCGATTCCGATGGGGAGAGGCGGCGTAGAGGGAGACGCAGGAGCAGGAGTAGAAGTGTTTCTCCCCGCAGGTCAGAGAAGAATAGGGATCGAGATGATAGAAGAAAGGGGAACAATGCTGGGGTTGATTATGCCAAGCTTATTTCTGGTTATGACACTATGGTATCTTCAATCTTCTTCCCCTAAAAGAACAAAAAAAAAAGGAAAAAGAAAAAGAAGTGTTTGTGCTTGATACTTTGGTTTATTTCAATTTTAATTATTTGTGCCATGCCAAGCTTGTTGTCTAAGTGATGTGAGTAGTAATGGAGCTTATTGTTTGTACTTTGTAGAACTGCTTAGTATTTAGTTAGTTTCTTAAAAGTAAAAATCTTAATTAGTTTTCTCACTTTGCAATTACTCAAACAGTCATCTGCTGAAAGAGTCAAAGCTAAGATGAAGCTTCAGCTCTCCCAAACTGGTAAGTCTATAGTCCTTATTCAGACTTTCAGGTGGTGCTTTTTGATGCACAGCTTTGTTCTGCATATTCTAATTTGCTTTATGAACCATGAAATGTTCACACTGTCATTGTCATTGATTCTATTATTCTATATATTGCTTATGTTTACTATTGTGGTAATCAAGTGTAAGAACAATTTCCAACAGCTTACTGTGCGAAAATACAAGGTGAACTTGACTTTGCATGAATATCTCTGGTTGCTGTAGTGTGTGACCATGTGGTATCAGAATTTTAGGCTGGGGTTATGAAAAATATTTTACATTCAGACTTGAAGAGAATACAGTAATAGTTACTTATTATTGAGCAAGTGTGCTGGTTTATACACGTTGTACCAACTTGATTTCGTGGGATATTTTTTAATGCAGCGGCCCAAGACTCAGAAAAAGGTAAGGGCTGGGAGCGATTTGAGTTTGACAAGGATGCCCCTCTTGAAGATGAGGAAATTGAAGGTTGGACTTGTTTGCCAATTTCATTATTCTAAATAAATTTACCCAGACTTCTTCACTGCAAATATAATCTGTTTTAAAATGTTCAAATATCCTTCCAATGGACAGCTTTTTGAGTCTTCCTATGTTTTCCTGATAATGCAGCACAGGGTCCTGAATCATGATAATGTAAACTTCATTTTTAATTGATCCAATGTTGAGTACCGTTGTTGTGTGCTTGTTAATACCATCAATACTTACTGATTTTAATTGTTCATTGCTTAGTCATGGTGATTCTTTTAATTATTGAATGCCAATGATATTTTTGCTTATAAATGATAATGAGTAATGGTTTGGGGTTTGGCTTGAAGCCTGAAACTTAATTGAACTGATTGTATTTGCCCACCTATCTGCAGTGGCTGAAGATGATGCCTCCTTGGTCAAGCAAATTGGCCAGAGTTTCCGGTATTCTAAAATAGAGGTATATTCCTCTTCTTATATTCATGAATAGTCAGTTTTGTTCCTTGTTAACATACATGCATCATCTATGTATGGAAAACTGAACATAGAATCCATGTTCTTATCAAGGCAAGAAGGGAGGAACAAATTCAAGCTGCTCATGACGAAGCCATGTTTGGTACTTCAGCACTTCCACCTCCTACCAGTACTGACAGTGAGCCTGAAAGGGAGAATGAGAAAGAAGTTGATAAAAAAGCTGTTGTTACAAGCCTTTTAAGTGAAACGGTAAGTGGTTTCTCTGCAGACTTATGTGGATAAGCATGATGAGTCATTTAAGTAATCCTTGTATTTGGATTCAGGTGCTGGCCAAGAGAAAAGGATCTTGGCGAGATCGAGTTCGAGAATCATAGATGTCGCACCTTGTGGCTGATGCTGCTAACAGAAAGGCTTGCAAAAGTATTTAGAAATATAAACAAGTATTAGGTACCTATGCAACTTTTATATTTTGAGAAGTTGAAGCATATATTTATAGTTTGACAGGCTATACGTGCCTCTGTTTGTCATCACAGAAGAGGGGAAGTGTGGGATGTCTAGAAAGCCTTTTTGTAGATATTCAGTTTCAGTCTTTGTTTAAACTTTCAAGTGAATAGAACAGAATGAATTAGTTGTTTATTGTTTTCCAAATTCATTCCTTTCCATCCTCGTCGCCTGTGGGGCGTTTAGGTGGTTGGCAGAACTTTTCTGGACTGTCCTCCACCTTGTGCGCAACTTTCATCTAAAGAGACCCCTTTTTAAGCATGACAAGGAAGAATAAGAACAGTCAACGACTGAAACATAGGAGAAAAACGGCCTTAAAAGCGCAGTTCCTGGTTCCTGCATCCCTACCTTTTGAGCGCATTCCGGTGAAGTGACAGGGAATAAAGTGCCAATGACAAGGAAGGTTTCAATTTTTGAGATTTTGTTCTCAAACTCACTGTTACAAGAAGCAAAAAATCTTGGCTTTTATATTCACTCACTGGCATTCAATCATTAACTCTAAACTTTTAATGTTCTTCTACTAAATATACTTTTTATACATGTTATTGTTTTATTTATAGATTTAATTCGACATTGTATATTTTTATAATTATAGTTCTTGTGTATTATATTTATTATTTTTTATAATATAATTTATTGATTTCATTAAGTAAAGTAAATTAAATAAAAAAATTAATAATAATAATAATAATAATAATAATAATAGTAAGTTATAGCATATTAAAAAATATTACTATGAATAATAGAAAAAAATATTTATATATCTAAAAGTGATTTTAACTAATATTATCTAAATAATATTTATTTTATTAAAATCAATTTTCGTATAGAGTTGTCAAACATAAATTATGTTGACACAAACTCACTTTTACCTAGAAAATCACTTTCATGCAAATTCTAAGTTTGATAAACACCAATCCAAACACACACCTAGGTGGTGGAGGACTATAGAGGCATTATAATAGATAAATGATCCAAAGGAATTTTAGATCGGACACTTTAGTTTTCAACAAATTTTTATTTTCTAAAAATTTTTATTCTCTAAAAGTCTTCATAAATTACTTTTGTCGAACAGATTGATTCTTGTCTCATTTTGAATATCAACTAATTTGTTTTAGAGAGTATTTTTTGAGGATCTAATCATTTAATAATGAAATTTGTTAGGGACTTATTTGTCTAATATGCATATTGAAAAATTGACTCAAAATGACTCAAGGACTAATGTGTTTAATGAGAGCAATTCTCAAAGACTTTTAAAGAATAAAAATTTGGAGACTAAGGTATCTAATCTAAACATTTTTGGGAACTAAATTGGATGTTTACTAAAAAAATAACTTATTTTGTTTTGAGACGGTATATAGGTTAATCGTCAGCGTAACAAAAAATACCTCCATAGGTTCCCTACCTTGAGAGTAGGGTTAAGCTTAGGCTAAATCAATGCACTTACTCAAGAACTAAGAGCAGTGTAGGGAATACACTATGTTACTAGAACACCCCATAATGATCAAGCAGAGTGCAAGTGTCCAAATAATCCTAAATTCCTAATCCAAACACTCAAAGATGTTCTTTAAAACTCCATTTGATCCCTTGACACATGGGGATAGAGCCAATTCAAAGTAGGTACGAATTAAAGAAGTGCGTTAGAGCTAACTAATAATATAGGATTCCTTTCATCTCTCAGTTTGATTGAAATCAATTCTAGGATTGAAAAGCAGAAGCTTTTTAACACTCTATATTAAGTATAAAGCCATAGAGTCAAATATTAGCATTTTGCTACACAAGATATGTTGCACAAGATACATAAATAATACATAAGATTTCATACTAAACAACGAACAATCAATCTTTGAAACACACAAACTAACATAATAAGCTCAAAATGTTAACATCATTCAAAAGAACCAAAACTAATTATATATACATGTTCTTTAAATATCTTTAGTTGTATTCTTTTAGTCAATGGATTAGATAATAATAAATTGGGTAAATGTCCTATCCGGCCTATGATCTTTTTTCCGTGGAACAACGCGCATCTTGATCACCTTAAAACTTTATCCAAGCCCCCACCATCAATGAAAATGTACATATCAACACCTGCTACCTGATGGCAAACGGTTGTCCATCAGATTTGTCAGGTAAAATTTGACGTGTCTTGTCACAATGCCAGGTATCAATACGAAATTGTTGTAGAAACCAAAAGCCCCCTTCTTGTAACTCAAACGTCGTCGCATAGCCTTATTTAGTATCCCTTGAGAAACATTTCATTTCCATTAATCTCATTCCTCTTCTCACTCATTCACAAAAACTCTGTAACACATCTTCCACCATTGTTTCCCTCTAAAAGTCAATGACAACGTTGCAAGTGTTGGCCTAATTACAAGTCATTCACAGATGTTTTGAGGGTTTTGACTGCAGCTTCGTGGTGTAACATCCTAATTAGCCTAAGCTTTACCTCGTGTCGTAAAACAAAGGTTAATCAAACGTTACGATAGTTCTAAGCTTATACATATAATATATAGAAGGAATTTATATAAATCTACAAGCCTGATGAAGGATATAGCTTAAAAACAAGATTTGAAACGTGCAAAATGTACTATCAAAATGTCTAACTTAAAGCACAAGAAACAGATGTACAATAACAAAATATAGTAGTATAATATCATACGGACATAGCCACGGCTCGCGGAGTTTAAGCCGGCTAGCCAAATATACAGACAAAAGGCAACTGAAGTTTAAAAACGGCTTATACACGTTTTGTTCTCTCCAATACAAGCCTCTAGGCAAAACAAAATACAAAAAGTGAGAGACATATACATAATAAACCAAAAGACTCCAAGAAGGTATCTGGATCCTCCGCTCTTGTCACCAATAATACAACTCACCGTGGTGGGTTGCAACCTGCATCTGAAAACAACAACAGAAATATGGTATAAGAACTGAAGGTTCTCTCAGTATGGTAACAGTGCCCAGTGATGTAGGATATAAGACCCCGGGATGCCAAAGACAATCCTAGGCTCCAAATCCATCACAAGATTCAAACTTAAGGCATACTAAACAATAAAACACATATATAACTCTTAACATAAATAAATAGGGCATTCTGTCTTAGGGGATTTCTATTCTAACTAAATACCGCTGTCCCATAGCCTTCGCCACCCTACCCTCCGTGCGAACCCATTGCCACCGCCCACCTATCCTCCTTAGCACCAAACAAACACAGTTATATACAATGCAAGTAAATCACAATTAGAAGCATATACAGCAAGTAGTTCAAGTAAGCAAATAGGCATGTTATTCATTTAGGCATATGATTACAAGTCGGCAAAGCATACAGACAGATAAAGAATGCACATGATGAATGTCTATCCTATTGGCTTGTGATACCACTTGTCGATTTATGAATGCCAACCCGACACATCCTTTCGGATGTCGCCTTTTCTGCCACTTCCAAGGATATAGTGCCTGGCACGCTCTTGTTCCAAGGATATAGTGCCTGGCACATTATCGTTCCGAGGATATAGTGCCTGGCACACTCTTGCAGCAGAGAAGGAGAATAACAACAACATATAACTCATCACAAATCATTCCAAGGCTATAGTGCCTGGCACACTATCATTCCAAGGATATAGTGTCTGGCCCACTTTCTATACCCATCAAGCTTATCATTCCATTTGAGTCATCAACTCATCACAACCATCCTCAATTCATAATTTTCATTCCGAACTCATAATTCCTCAGTTCTCATCTCATATACCAATCCTTCTTTACGCTCCATCTAACCCATTCTCAGCACACCAGAAACCTAAGCCTCCGTTTTTCTAATTTTTTATAATAATCATCAACTAAAACCCTTAGCCTATCTCCCATATTCCCATACTCAAAATTAAGCCCAAAAGCCTTAAAATGGTGTTAGAGAAGATTATGACCTTGTTGGGAAGGTGAAATAGTTGAAAACAAAGTTTAAATTTGTGAAACAGGGCATGTGCGTGCGCACGCCCAAAAGTGTGTGTACGCACAGGTATGAAAATTCACATGCCTGTTCACACACACAAGTTGTGTGAGCACCCCCAACAGGCGACCCTTCCCGACTTGTTCGTGCGCACAGGGCTGTGCGTACGCACAGGGCTGTGCGTACGCACAAGTCGCAATTCTTCATTAATGTGCGCGCGCGCACAAGCTGTGCTAACGCTGCAAGCAGAGAGCCTTTTCCTACCTGTGCATACGCACAGGTCTGTGCGTCTGCACAGAATAAGATTTACGCAGGTTTGTGCGTACGCACAAGGCTGTGTGTGCGTATATCTCAGAAATCCTGAAATTCTACAACTTTGCAGAATTTTAGATTTTCAACACCAACTTTGAATGATCATAACTTCCTCTATATAATTCTAAATTTTGCAAACTTTATATTGATTTAAAGGGTTTTCGATAAACCTTTAATTCTAAAAAAATTTCAATAAATTTTGAAAACCGAGGCAAAAGTTATGATCAGACAAAGTTCACCAAAAACCAACTTTTATCCAAAATCACAATTTCCACAATTCCTTTGTAAAACACAACCAAAACCAACCCAACCCATTCCAACTCCCATTTTTCATCAAAATCAACCATCTATATCATATTACACCAAGATTACCACATTTTCGTTCACCCTTTCTCATCCACAACCTCAACATCAATATGTCACATACGTCAAACCTCCTTATCAATTTTCCAACTATATTACCAATTCATCAACATCAATACCATATATATCAACACAATTTACTTCTTAACTTCACAACTTGTTCATCTTCATCATATCCTTATTAATCAATTATAATCAAACTCAACAATCATCAAATCACCATAAATCATCACATACCATCATTCAACAACTCAACAAACATTCAAATCCAAACCTATTCTATGGGTCACTAGCCTTATATACTACATAGAAGAAACCGAAACCATACCTTGGCTGATTCCCAATATGTCCAAAACTCAAAATTGAGCACCAATGAGCTTTCCAATCCATAATCCAAACTTCCAACAATCACCAACAAGCTCCAAACTCACAATAATCAAACTATATATGCATAAACCATCACAAATCAATCTAGGATTCCATTTAAACATAATGTTACAAGGGTTTAATGTCTCTTACCTTTTCCAACAAATTTGATAGCCAAAATCTAATGTTAAGCAAGGATTAGAGGAAACCTAAACATCCAAAATCACAAAAACTCACTTAATCTGAAACCCTAGAAACCCAAAATTTAGAGAAGAGGATCTGGGAAGATTTCGAATTTTTCTTACCAGTTTCTTACATGGGTTTTGTAGAGATCTTCACAAGGAACGCGTAGCCACAAACGGCACACAAATCAGAGCACCGTAGCTCGAGATATCGCAAGTTGAAGTGAAGAGTGAATATTGTTTCTCTCTTCTCCTTTCCCTCTTCTTCTTTTCTGCTGAGTGTGTGTGTTAATTAGGTGAAGGGTTCATTAATGAACCCTTATATATGTTGGACTTGGGTCCAACTTGGGCCCGGTTCAACCCGTTAGCATTTTTCGCCAGTTTGGCCCAACTTTGGGCAAACCTTTAACACTAACGCCCCGTTTTTCATTTCTAATATTTTTCTAAGGTTTTGACTGTTTTCACTTTTTTCGCGTAGTACCAGGCAGACTTGAATCGGTTTAACTGGTTCAACTGTCGGTTCGCGATTTTTCACAGTTTTTCACAGAAAACACATTTTCTGACTCAAAAAGACCTACTGAGTTTGAAAATTATATTTAAATCCCCAAATTCTCATCCTAACTTTCCGGAATCTAATTTGGGAATTTAAATAATTTTATTCGTGAAAAATCCAATTCTTACACGTGGCACATGTGAAAGGTTAGTTCCCCTGTTTTGGTTTCTCTTATGTTAGTTGATAATGTACTTGTTTCGCATGCATCATTGCTATTCCAATGCCCATGAAAAGTAAGCCAAACACTTTGCACATGTTAAGACCACGACTATATTTGTCAAGATTCTTATATTCAACCATCTTCAGCTCCAGCTCTATTTTTCATTGGGTCTGCAACTTCATGTTTTGTGGCCACTTCATTAATACCAAAAGATGCAACATACTCATCTAGCTAGTCAAGTAAAGTATTTGAAATGTGGTGTTTTGGTCTACAACAAAGATACTTACTATTAAACTCCCATTAACACCAAATATTTCAAAAAACATGAACTAAAACACAAAACTTCTCTTGAAATAAGAACAACAAAAAGTCCCCTTGAATTCTGCAAAGTGCCGAATTCGAATAAGATGATATAGGGGTCACAGTTGCACATAGGTGAAACGAATTTCTTCTTTCTCCTCTTCGATGCTTCTACGAGGTTGCTTCTACCAGAACTCATCCTTGCGCTCCAATTCTCCTTGCACCCATCATATCTTTTTTCGTGACTGCATGAAGAACCACTATTTGTAGTACCCATGCCTGCTGGTTGATGATCAAGACTTTTGTGTGGTCTAGAATTTCACAAATGAAATTTCGTTACAAGTATAATTTCTAAACCAACAATAGTCCTTTCATACAAAAATTTGGTTGTTACAAGTAACAAACCCCTAAAAATATAAACCGAAGTATTCAAACCTTGGGTCGTTCTCCCTAGGAATTGCAATAAAGTGTTCTTGTTATTGGTTATGAAGTATGTTTGGGGTTTTTGAGATAATAGACAACAATTGTAAGTTGCAAAAGAAATAAACTAACAAAACGCTCTTGGCAATGTGTGCGAACTAGAAATCCTATCCTAGTTATCCTTATCAATTGTGACGAGAGTTGTTCATTGCGCCCACTTGGTTAACCTCTAACCATGGAGGAAAGTCAAGTGGATGAATTAACTTGATTCCACAAGTCTTAGCCAACTCCTAAGGAAAGACTAACTTTAGTGGCATTCAAGTCAATTAGCAATCTCTAATTGTTAGTCAACAAAAGAATAAGATAACTCAAGTGTCTCCAATTACTCTACCTAGGCCAAGAGGGGAAAATTCTACTCTAGCATCATTTCAAGCATTTAATCAAACACTTGGAAGGCATCAAAGGAAAGTAAGATAAAATTGCAAGAAAAGTGAATCTACAATTACTAATAGCAAGAAATTAACAATCAACAAATCAAATCAACAATAAAGGAACATGAATCATAAATTGCATTAGAAGAGAAATAGAAGAAACAAGAGTGCCTCAACATAAAAGTAAAGAACTACAAGAATTAAAGTACAAAACTAGAGAGAGGAGAAGTAGAGGAGCAAGAATTGATAAAGGAAAAGTAAATCAAAACATGAATTAAACCTAGATCTAGAGAAGAATTAAGCCTAATGTTAATCCTAATTCTAGAAAGAAGAGAGATCTTCTCTTTCTAGAAACTAACTCTAAACTAAAACTAAAATAATTGGTAACTAACTTCTCCATTCCCCTTCAATCCTTTGGTTAAATAGCATCAGAATGAGTTGGATTGGACGCAAAATGCTTCAGAAATTGCTGGCCACGAGTTGCCTTTAAGTGAGTCACCCGCAGCATCGACGCGTACGCGTACATCATGCGTGCGCATCCCTAAACGCGTTGCAACTATGGAAAATCTTATATCATTTTGAAACCCCGGATGTTAGCTTTCCAACGCAACTAGAACCACCTCATACATACCTCTATAGCTCAAGTTATGATCGATTAAGTGCGAAGAGGTCGTGCTTGACAGCTTTGTGATTCCTTCATTTCTTCATTTCTACATGCTTTTTCTTCATTCCCTCAATTCCAATCTTTGCCTCCTAAGCCTGAAATCACTTAACAAACATATCAAGGCATCTAATGGAATTAAGGTGAATTAAATTTAGCTATTTTAAGACCCAAAAAGCATGTTTTCACTCTTAAGCACAATTAAAGGAGAATTTACAAAATTATGCTATTTTAGTGAATAAATGGGAGACAAGTTGACAAAACCCTCTAAATTAAACACAAGATAAATCCTAAAAATGGGGTTTATCACTGTTATGGAGTCTTCTCACATGGATGGATAATGAAAATCCTAGCCTTTTAATGAGGAGCGGAACACATTTGAACTACTAGCGACGACATTTGAGTTGCAAGGGGGGTTTAATCCGTGCAACAATTTTGTTTTGACACCTAGCATTGTGATATGAAAGATCAGACTTCACCTGACATGTTAGATGGACAAAAGAAAAGGTTTTGAGCAGAAATTCAGCACCCATCTCAGTTTGTATAGCTCTCAATTTATATCTAGCTTGTTATTTCATGAGAAATTTATAATTTTGAAAGGTTGTAAGTGCCTGAGATTTATTAACAATCATTAAAATAAAGTTAAACTTAGAATATGCATCCATAAAGCATATATAGTATTTTATATCCTTTTCTTAAGGTTATTAGCGATGGACCCAAATACCTGCAAAAACTAATTCTAAAGGTAATGTATAAACAATGTCAGTATAGAAAAATGCAAGCTATGAATTTTTGCAATAGAACAAATTTCACAAACAAGATCAGGATTGATATTAGAAGAGATAGAAATATAACATTGTTTAAGCATTGTCTCAATAGTGTTTATTGCATAGTGGCCTAATCGTTTATTCCACAAGTCAATAGTAGGTGTCTTATCATAACTATAAGCTATAACTATTTTGAAGGTCAGAATTATTTGATTTAAAGACAAAATGATTAGGAAATCTATGGACAAAACTAATGTGATGCTTATTTGTACTTGATATAGCACATAGATCAGAATGTGTTGTAGAAATCGATTTTGGCACATAGAGATGATCAAAAGTATAGATTCCACTTTTAACTATGCCATGGAGAAAATGCTCCCGAGTAGCTTGATCACGAATGACAACAAAATCAGACCAAATTCAAAGAAAACTCTATTATCGGTAGCAAATTTTAAAACACTCATGAGATTATGTGTAATTTCAAGAACTAGTAACAAATTATTAAAATAAAATACAATCTTTCTAGAAGGAACAGTTATAATAGAAGAATCTTTACCAGTGATACTGATACCTGTGCCACTTTCCACAAATAATTGATCTAAACTTGCTTGACGTGAGCATGAAGTTAACAAATTGAAAGAAGCATGAGTTATGTTGTGGCTGTCACCAGAATTTGGAAGCCACGCAGCTTCACTTATGGAGGAGGGGGTAGAAAGATATGCTCTTGGATGATGGAAGGAGAGTGGTGGAGGTTGAGACTTGCCATATGAAATTAGAGGTTGGAAATTATAGTTATTTGTTAGTGGGGTAAAGGAAGAGTCAAAGCGATGGTAATAGCTCCAAATGACATGGCCAAATCAGCCACAAAGTTGGCATTGAGGTCTATTATTTGTGCAACCAAATATTCCTCTTCCTCTTGAGTTTTGACCCCCTGTACCTCGACGTCCATAACCACCTTTAGTATCATGAAATGACATTGATGATTGAGCAAAATTAGCTATATGCATACCTGAGTCATATTTCTTGAATCTTTCCAGCATATTTTCATATGCTAGAAGGTAGTTTTCCACTTCTATAACACGATAGGAACCCAATTTAGACATAACAGTGCCTACGTAAACATTGTATTCCTTATAAAGCCATCAAGAATGGCTTAGATATGATCATCTTCAAGAACAATATAATCGATAGTAAAGAAAGAATCAACAATCAGTCTTATTTGAGCTAAGTAATTAGAAACAAAAGCTATTTTCTTGGTGGGTTTCAACTGTGATTTCAATGTTTGCACTCTTGAATTTGATGCAACTATAAAGTAAGAATTAATTTTGCCCCAAATTTTATAGAACCAACCTGATCCAAGGATCTTGTTTTGAAAGATTGGAGTCATAGATGCTACAATCCATATAGAGAGAGTAAGATCCTGAAGCTTTCAGGTATTGTAGAAGTCAGATTCAGATTGTATCTTCTTGGTTGGATCAGTGATGAATTGTTCAGGTACCTTTTCTGCATAAAGATGATCTTCCATTCCAGTGCTTTGAATGGTAAGACAAGCTTGATAACGCCATGTGGAGTAATTATTCTCGTTTAGTTTATCAGGAATTGGGGAGAAAGCTTTCTTGCTTGATAAATCGGTGAGTGAGATCTCCATTGAAAGAGCAAACAATAAGAAGATTCGGCTACATAGGGATGACGGGAGGGATAGGAGAGGATTTAAATACCAATTAAGAGAATTGAATTCCACTATCTGCTATACCATCAAGTAATACTCATACACATGACCACAAGATCTAAAGCTAAACAAAACTCCTCTATTACTTTAATTGTCTCTAAACTTGTTGAGTTTGATCTTATAAATAATATACCAAAAAATATAAAATAGACTCTATAATCTCCTCATTGGAAAGTTGTTATGAATCAGGAGTATAATAAGGCTTTACTAAAATCTGGAACCTGGCCACTTAAAGAACCTCCACCAAATGCTTCAATTTTGGGTAGTAAGTGGGTGGTTGCCATAAAAAGTGATCCTTAAGGTAACATCCTTAGATATAAAGCTAGGTTGGTGGCCAAAAGGTTTCACCAAACGAAGGAATAGATTATGATCAAGTCTAATAGTTCTGTTGTGCAGCCAATTAACTACTGTTAGAATTATATTAACTCTTGTTGTCTCTCTATGATGGAATATTAGGCAGTTTGACTTTGATAATACATTTTTGAATGGTATATTAGATGAAAAAGTATACATGTTAAGCTTGAGGTTTATGTTGTCTCTAATTCAATATTAGTGTGTGACTTAAATAAAGCTATTTACGGTTTAAAACAAGCTCCAAGAGCTTAGTTTAATACTTTATCTAACACACTAAAACTGTTTGGTTTTGTAAACCCTAAATTAGATGTGTCATTGTTCATGAAAATTACATCATCCTATGTTATTTATCTTCTTGTGTATGTAGATGATATCATTATTACAGAAAACAATGCTCAAGAATTGTAATTATTGATCACTAAACCCAATACAATTTTTCCTTTGAAGGACTTGGGGAGATTTAGCTTCTTTCTTGACCTCGAAGAGAATTATCTACTTCAGGGACATATCCTATTAACTCAACCAAAGTACGCTAATGAGTTATTAAAAAAATCCAACATGGATCAAGCATATCCACTGCCAACCCAATGTTTTCAAATGCTAAATTAGCTATTAATGATTCTGAGCCTTTTTAAAATCGTAGAGGGTATAGAGTTATTGTTAGTTCCTTGCAGTACCTTACAATGACTCACCCAAATATATTATTTACAGTGAATTGTGTGTTCCGATTTATGCATAACCCAACTGTTCTACGCTGGAAAAGTGTCAAGTGCATACTTTATTACATTAAAAGTACAGTCAATCATGAAATTCTGTTTACAAAATTCACTCACTTTCAGCTTCTTGCCTTTGCAAATGCTGATTGGGGAGAAGATTTGAATTATTGAAAATCCATTACAGGGTTTTGGACAATGATTTGCCATTCGGTAGTAGCCCTTGATCTGTATAGTATTAATAATATGTGGGGCTTGGATAAGGTTTCAGGGTGATCGAGGTGCATGTTATTGATGAGCGGATAATTTATACGCTTTTTAGCATTGTTTTTAGGTAGTTTTTAGTATGTTTTAGTTACTTTTTAAGATATTTTTATTAGTTTTTATGCAAAAATCACATTTCTGGACTTTACTATGAGTTTTATGTATTTTTTTGTGATTTTAGGTATTTTCTGACTGAAATTGAGGGATCTGAGCAAAAATCTTATTCAAAGGTTGAGAAAGGACTGCAGATGCTGTTGGATTCTGACCTCCCTGCACTCGAAGTGGATTTTCTGAAGCTACAGAAGCCCAATAGGCGCGCTCTCAATTGCGTTGAAAATTAGACATCTTGGGCTTTCCAGAAATGTTTAATAGTCTATACTTTGCCCAAGATTTGATGGCCCAAACTGGCGTCCAAACGCCCACCAGAGACCCTTTTCTAGCGTAAAACGCCAGAACTGGCACCAAAGCTGGAGTTAAACTCCAAGGATGGCCTATGCACATGAAAGCTTCAAGGCTCAGCCCAAACACACACTAAGTGGGCCCCAGAAGTGAATTTCTGCACTATCTACTCATTTTCTGTAAACCTAGTTTACTAGTTTAGTATAAATAGTACTTTTTACTATTGTATTCGAAGTCTTTGACCTTTAGGGAGTTCTTTGAACCCTTTTTGGAGGCTGGTCATTTGGCCATGCCTAGACCTTTTGTTCTTATGTATTTTCAATGGTGGAGTTTCTATACCTCATAGATTAAGGTGAGGGGCTCTGCTGTTCCTCATGAATTAATACAAGTACTATTGTTTTTCTTTCAATTCATGCCTACTTCTTCTCCAATATATACTCTCGTACTTAATTCAGTTAAGTCAGACTGAAGGGGTGACCCATGATAATCACCCACTATCTTTAGTACTTGCTTAGCCAAGATCCGCGTGCCTGACAACCATAAGCGGTCTACATAATGTTCAACGTAGTCAATGAACACCAGCTGGAGTATATTCTCTTGGGTCTCTGATCCATGCATTTGACTAGCATCTCCTGATAACAGAGCATTCAAATCAGTGAGATTAGAACCTTCGTGGTATAGGCTAGAAATGATTGGCAGCATTCTTGAGATCCGGAAAGTCTAAACCTTGTCTGTGGTATTCCGAGTAGGATCTGGGAGGGGATGACTGTGACGAGTTTCAAACTCGTGACTGTTGGGCGCAGTGACAGTGCGCAAAAGGATCAATGGATCTTATTCCAACACAAGTGAGAATCGACAGATGATTAGCCCTGCAGTGAGAACCGTCGCCGGACCATTTTCACTGAGAGGACGGATGGTAGCCATTGACAACGGTGATCCACCAACTTACAGCTTGCCATAGAAGGGAGTGCGCATGATTCGACGAAGACAATAGGAAAGCAGAGGTTCAGAAGCAACAAAATATCTCCAAACGCTTATCTGAAATTCCCACCAATGAATCACATAAGTATCTCTATCTTATTTTATGTTTTATTTGCCTTCTAATTATTAAAAACTCATAACCATTTGAATCCGTCCGACTGAGATTTACAGGATGACCATAGCTTGCTTCAAGCCGACAATCTCTGTGGGATCGACCTTACTTGCGTAAGGTTTTATTACTTGGACGACCTAGTGCACTTGCTGGTCAGCTATGCGGAGTTGTGAAAAGTGTGAATCACAATTTCGCATACCAAATTTTTGGCACCGTTGCCGGAGATTGTTTGAGTTTGGATAATTGACGGTTCATCTTGTTGCTTAGATTGGGTAATTTTATTTTTATTTTTGAAAAAAATTAAAATAATAAGAAACCAAAAATATTTTGTGTTTTCTGTTTGAGTCTAGTGTCAAATCCTAAGTTTGGTGTCAATTGCATGTTTTTTTATTTTCTTAAGTTTTCAAAAAAAAATATATGCATTGTGTTCTTCTGTGATCTTCAAGTTGTTCTTGATGATTTCCTTTGTCTGATCTTATGATTTTCCTGTTTTGTGTTTTATATTGTTTTTCATATGCATTTTCAAAATCATAGTTTTTGAACATTCAAAATTTCTAAGTTTGGTGTCTTGCATGTCTTTCTTTTCTTAAAAGTTTTCAAAAATATGTCCTTGATGTTCATCATGATCTTTAAAGTGTTCTTGGTGTTCATCTTGACATTCAAAGTGTCCTTGCATGCATTACTTGTTTTGATCTTGCATTTTTATGTTTTATTTCATTTTGTTGTTTTTCTCTCTCTTCATTAAAAAGTAAAAAAATAAAAAAATATATTTTCAAGTAAATAATACAGAGAAATGAAGGTTCAGAATATAAGGCAAAAGAATCATAGAGAAAAAGAGCTCACTGGCGTCAAAACGCCAGTAAAGAGGCACTTTGGGCGTTAAACACTAGAATGGCTATTGTTCATACCCTGGGTCGAGCAGTCCGACTCGGGATGTTCTACAGACGAAGTAACCGACCTCTTCAGATTAGGACGACCTGATCTCTTCTCAAAGAGCTCGGCCAAGCTACTAGGGAAGCCCAGTAAAAGGGCCCAAAATAGAGGAACACGACCCAAATCCTAAGGCAACCCAAGCCTATCAAGGGAAGGGCGGTTCCCCTGAAGATAAGATGACCGCACTTGAAGATAAGATAAAGATAAGATAAGATAACTAACTTATCTTATCTGCAAAGGTCACCTTACACCATTATAAATACACTAGAGCACCCAGGTATAACTCATACTCTGATTTTACTCAATACCTGCTTAATACCCTTGCTAACTTAAGCATCGGAGTCCCTTGCAGGTATCCCCCACCCTCCGGGAACGAAGGAATCAGCACCACCATCAAGTCCAACAAATCAGATACAACCGTTCCGACCAGCACAGAAGATCTCATCCGAGATCGACCTACAGCTTTAGGTAAACCTCAGAACAGCTACCATTCTGGGTGTTTAATGCCAGAAACGGCAGCATTCTGGGTGTGTAGAAAAACACGCAGTAAAGAAGGATTTCTAGCGTTTAACGCTAGCCAGGGTACCTGGCTAGGTGTTAAACACCGAAAGAGGTAGTATTCTGGGCGTTAAATGCCAGAATGGATAGCATCCTGGGCGTTTAATGCCAGGATGACACAAGGGAGGTAATTTCGTTTCAAATTCAAATTTTTTCAAATTTTCATGTTTTAACTCATAATGTTTTGCATCAAACATATTTTAAACTTTCATTTTTCATTTTTCTTTTGATGTTTTTGAAAATTTTCAAACTAATTTTTTTTTTAAAATCTTTTTTCTTAATCTTATCTCATATTTTAAAAAATCCTTGCTAACAATTAATGTTTTGATTCAAAAAATTGCAAGCTTGTTACTTTCTTGTTAAGAAAGGTTCAACGTTTGAATTTTAGAATCATATCTTTTAACTTCTTGTTAGTCAAGTCATCAATTTTAAAAATTAAATCTTTTTCAATCATATCTTTTCAATCATATCCTTTTAAAATCATATGTTTTTCAATCAAATCTTTTTTTTTCAATCATATCTTTTTCAAATTTTGATTTCAAAATCAAATTTTTTTCAATCATATCTTTTTTTAAAAAAAAGAGAATCAAATCTTTTTCAATCATATATCTTTTAATTTGATTTCAAAATCTTTTTTTCTAACTTCTTATCTTTTCAAAATTATTTTCAAATATTTTTCAACTAATTACTATTTCTTATCTTTTTCAAAACCACCTAACCACTTTTGCACTTCCAATTTTCGAAAATCACTAACCCCTTTTTCAAAAAAATCTTTTTAATTAACTACTTGTTTTAAATTCAATTTTCGAATGCTCTTTCTCTCATCTCTTTCTATTTAATTGCTAACACTTCTCTTCTACTTATAATTCGAACCCTCTCCCTCTCTCTGTGTTCGAATTCTTCTCATTCTCTCTCTACCTCATCCTTCTATTCCTCTTTTCCTCTAACACCTCAAGGAATCTCTATACTGTGACATAGAAGATTCCACTACCCCTTTTTGTTCTCTTTATGAGCAGAAACAGGAATAAAAACATTCTTGTTGAAGTTGATCCTGAACTTGAAAGGACTCTGAAGAAGAAGCTAAGAGAAGCTAAAGCACATCCAGAGAGGACCTTACAGAAAAATTCGAAAAAGAAGTAGACATGGCAGCCGAACCCAACAACAATGCCAGAGATGTAAGAAAGATGCTTGGTGACTATGCTGCACCAACTTCCAACTTCTATGGAAGAAGCATCTCAATTCCTGCCATTGGAGCAAACAACTTTGAGCTTAAGCCTCAATTAGTTTCTCTAATGTAGCAGAATTGCAAGTTTCATGGACTTCCATCAGAAGATCCTCATCAGTTCTTAGCTAAATTCTTGCAGATCTGTGATACTGTTAAGACCAATGAGGTTGATCCCGAGGTCTACAGACTTATGCTTTTCCCTTTTGTTGTAAGAGATAGAGCTAGGACAAGGTTGGACTCACAACCTAAAGAAAGCCTGAACTCTTGGAAAAAGTTGGTCAATGCCTTCTTGACCAAATTCTTTCAACCTCAAAAGATAAGTAAGCTTAGAGTGGACGTCTAAACCTTCAGACAGAAGGAAGGTGAATCCCTTTATGAAGCTTGGGAAAGATACAAGCGATTAACCAAAAGATGTCCTTCTGACATGTTTCCAGAATTGAGCATCATATGTATATTCTATGATGGTCTGTCTGAAATGTCAAAGATGACATTGGATCATTCTGCTGGTGGATTCCTTCATCTGAAAATACCTGTAGAAGCCCAGGAACTCATTGAGATTGTTGCAAATAACCAGTTCACGTACACTTCTGAAAGAAATCCTATGAATAATGGAGTGACTCAGAAGAAATAAGTTCTTGAGATTGATACTCTGAATGCCATATTGGCTCAGAACAAAATATTGACTCAGCAAGTCAATAAGATTTCTCAGAATCTGACTGGATTGCAAGCTGCATCCGGCAGTGCTAAAGAATCCTCGTCTGAAGGAGAAGCTTATGACCCTGAGAATCCTACAATGGAAGAGGTGAATTACATGGGAGAATCCTATGGAAACACCTATAATCCTTCATGGAGGAATCATCCAAATTTCTCATGGAAGGATCAACAGAAGCCTCAACAAGGCTTCAATAACAAAAATGGTGGGAGAAACAGGTTTGGCAATAGCAAACCTTTTCCATCATCTTCTCAGCAACAGACAGAGAATTTTGAGCAGAGCCTATCTGGCTTAGCAAATATAGTCTCTGATCTATCTAAGGCCACTCTTAGTTTCATGAATGAAACAAGGTCCTCCATCAGAAATTAGGAGGCACAAGTGGGTCAGTTGAGTAAAAGAGTTACTAAAACTCCTCCTAATACTCTCCCAAGCAACACAGAAGAGAATCCCAAAAGAGAGTGCAAGGCGATAACTATATCCAACATGGCCGAACCTGGAGAGAGTGAAAAGGCAGTGATTCCCAGTGAGGAAGACCTCAAGGGACGCCCACTTACCAATAAGGGGTTCCCTATTGAGGAACCAAGGGAATCTGAGACTCATACAGAGACCATAGAGATTCTACTGAACTTACTTTTGCCATTCATGAGCTCTGATGAGTATTCTTCCTCTGAAGAGGACGAAAATGTTGTTGAAGAGCAAGTTGCTCAGTATCTAGGAGCAATCATGAAGCTGAATGCCAAGTTATTTGGTAATGAGACTTGGGAGGATGAACCTCCAATTGCTCATCAATGAACTGAATACATGGATTCAACAGACATTACCTCAAAAGAAACCAGATCCCAAAAAGTTCTTAATACCTTGCACCATATGCACCATGAATTTTGAAAAGGCTCTGTGTGACCTGGGATCAGGTATCAACCTCATGCCACTCTCTGTAATGGAGAAACTAGGGATCTTTGAGGTACAAACTATAAGAATCTCACTAGAGATGGCAGGCAAATCAATGAAACAGGCTTATGAACTTGTAGAGGATGTCTTAGTGAAAGTTAAAGGCCTTTACGTCCCTGCTGACTTCATAATCCTAGACACTGGGAAGGATGAGGATGAATTCATCGTCCTTGGAAGACCCTTCCTAGCCACAACAAGGGCTGTGATTGATGTGGATAGAGGGGAGTTAGTCCTTCAATTGAATAAGGACTACCTTGTATTTAAGACTCAAGGATCTTCTTCTGTAAACATGGAGAAGAAGCATGAAAAGCTTCTCTCAATACAGAGTCAGACAGAGCCCCCACACTCAACTTCTAAGTTTGGTGTTGGGAGGCTACAATCATGCTCTGAGCACCTGTGAAGCTCTGTAAGAGCTTCCTGTCAAGCTATTGACATTAAAGAAGCGCTTGTCGGGAGGCAACCCAATTTTATTTATCTATATTAATTACTCTTTCATTTTATTTTCCATTGTTAGTCTATGTCTTCTTTAGATTGATGATCATGTGGAGTCACAAAATAGCTGCAGAATTAAAACAAGAATCAAAAATAGCAAACAAATAGCACATCCTGGAGGGCAAGCTTACTAGCGTTTAAAAGCCAGTAAGGCTAGCAAAGTGGGTGTTTAACGCCCAGTCTAGCACCATTATCGGAGTTAAAATGCCAGAAATGGCACACAGACTGGCGTTTAATGCCAGAAAAGGGTGTCTAGCATCTGGCTGGCGTTAAACGCCAGTAAGGGTAGCAGAATGGGCGTTCAACGCCTAGTCTGGCAGCATTCTGGGTGTTAAACGCCAGAACTGGCAGCCAGACTGGTGTTTAACGCCAGAAACGGGCATCAACCTGGCATTTAACGCCAGAAATGCCACACAGAGGGCATTTAAATGCCAGAAAGGTGCAAGGATAAGAAATCCTTGACACCTCAGAATCTGTGGACCCCACAGGATTCCTACCTACCCCAACTCATTCTCACTCCCCTTCACACATTTTTATAACACCCTGATAAGCCCCAATTTGACAGTTTATCTTGTATTGAATTTAGAGTATTTTGTAGACCTTTTCTCATATTTACCCAATGAATTAGCATGGTTTTGTATATTCTCCTTTAATTGTGCTTAAGAGTGAAAACATGCTTTTTAGGTCTTAAAATAAATAAATTTAATTCACCTTGATTCCATTAGATGCCTTGATAAGTTTGTTAAGTGATTTAAGGTTTAGGAGGCAAAGATTGGATTAAGGGAATGAAGAAAGAAAGCATGAAAAGTTGGAGAACTCATGAAGAAATGAAAGAACTGGAAAGCTGTCAAGCCGACCTCTTCGCACTTAAATGACCATAACTTGAGCTACAGAGGTCCAAATGATATGGTTTCAGTTGGGTTGGAAAGCTAACATTCGGGACTTCGAAATGATATAAGATTTGCTATGGTTGAACTGCGCATGGTGACATGTACACGCATAGTACGCGCATGCACCGTTGTTGCCACCTGGTTCACTTAAAGCAAAACGTGGCCAGCGAATTCTAAAGCCTTGTGGACCCAATCCAACTCATTTCTGATGCTATTTAACCCAAGGAGTGAAGAGGGAAACACATGTTAGTTACCATTAGTTTATTTTAGCTTAGTTTAGTAGTTAGAAGTAATTTCTAGAGAGAGAAGCTCTCACTTCTCTCTAGAATTAGGATTAGGTTTAGGTTAATCTCTCTTCTTAGATCTAGATTTTAATTCATCTTCTTCTACTTATATCTTCTCAATTCCTTGTTGTTACATTCATTCTTCTTCCATTCTTTTGTTGTATTTTCCTTCATGTTGTTCTTGTGTTTTGTTGTAGATCTACTATTGTTCCTTCCATTTTCTTTCAATTCAATAAGAGGTAATTCATGTAGATCTTGTTTCCTTTAATTGTTGTTGTTAATTCTTTACATTTGATTGTTGTTAGAATTAATTCTTGTTGTTGATTTACTATGCTTTTCTTTTGTTCCTTCCAAGTGTTTGATAAAATGCTTGGTTGGATTTTAGAGTAGAGTTTTATGTTCTTGGTTTGGAAAGGTAACTTAGGAACTCTTGAGTTGCTAATGTCCAAGTAATTGATGATTGGGATCCATTGACTCTAGTTCTCACTAATTGAATTAGTGGAGAGTTAGGACTTATGGACTAGGATTGATATAGCTCATTTGACTTTCTTTTACTACTAGTTAGAGGATGATTTAATGAGATTAATCCTTGCCAATTCTCATATTGTGGTTAGTGATTAGGATAGAGATCCTTGACCACCAACCCTTGCCAAGACCTTTTTAGGCCTTAGTTTACTTTCTTGCCATTTATCTTTCATGTTTCTTATTAAAACCCCAAAAATAACTCACAACCAATAACAAAACACTTCATTACAATTCCTAGGGAGAATGACCCGAGGTTCAATACTTCGGTTTATAAATTTAGGGGTTTGTTACTTGTGACAAACAATCTTTTGTATGAAAGGATTATTGCTTGGTTTAGAAACTATACTTTACAAAGAGATTTCATTAGTGAATTTCTAAGCCGTCAAAAATCCAATCATCAAAATGGCACCGTTGCCGGGGAGTTGCAATGGTGTTATGTTATTGGTTATTGTGCATATGTGAATAGTGTGAATAGACTTGCCTTTTGCTTGTTTTCTAGTTTTTGTTAGTTTTATTTTGTTTTTTCCATTATGAATTCTCACTTTGGCTATGAGTTTGGTCCTAATTGTGTTGTAGGAAATGTGGACTTCAATGGTAACATGTACCAAGGATGGAACCAATAAAGATGGGAGGAGCCTCAAGGAATTGATCACTCCTATTGGCAACAACCTCCGGACACTTATAGGTATAATCCACATCCTAATGCATGTCAACTCAATGGCTATGGTGACTCTTTTTGTGACAATCAACCACCACCATATGCCTATGAATCTTATCCTCAACATGAACCTCAACCATACTCACGAGCCTCTCCATACCAAGCACCTTCCTATAATCCATATCCACCATATGACCAATCACCCATACCATATTCTTATGACCTTTATGAGCAAGAACCTATAGAACCACCACAACCCTATCATGATTATTACCAAGAACCACCTCAATACTCACCATCTACATACCCTTACCAAGAAGAACCACCTTCATACCATGAACCCTCTCTCCAAAATAATGAACATTCCTATTCACCTCAAGCCCCAATAGACGATCCTCTCACTTTGTTACTCCAAGGACAAGAAGCCATGAAGCGGGATACACTTGAGTTTGTGACCAATTTGACCAAGGTGGTGCACACTTTAGCCCACCAATGTTTGAATACCCAAGGTACTTCCGAGACCACATGTGAAAAGTCAAAAGAAGAGCAAAGTATGAAGGAGAAATTGGAAAATCCGGTGGAGAAGGAGGAGTCGAATTTTGTGTTGGAACAATTGGAGGAGCCTATGATCATTGAAGAAAAAGAAGAAGTGGTTGAAGATTTAGGACCAAAGAGCCATGAGGAGGAGCAACAAAGGCAAGGAAGAGACATTGAGGAGCTTAAGCACTCCATAGGATCTTCAAGAGGAAGAACTAGCCGCCATCACTAAGGTGGACCCATTCTTTAATTTCCTTGTTATTTGTTTTTCTGTTTTTCGTTCCTTATGCTTTATGTTTTGTCTATGTTTGTGTCTTTATTACATGATCATTAGTGTCTAGTGTCAATGCCTTGAAGTTATGAATGTCCCATAAATCCTTCACCTTTCTTAAATGAAAAATGTTTCTAATTGCAAAAGAACAAGAAGTACATGAATTTCGAATTCTATCTTGAAATTAGTTTAATTATTTTGATGTGGTGGCAATACTTTTTGTTTTCTGAATGAATGCTTGAATAGTGCATATTTTTTATAGTGAAGTTTATGAATGTTAAAATTGTTTGCTCTTGAAAGAATAATGAAAAAAGAGAAATGTTATTGATAATCTGAAAAATTATAAAATTGATTCTTGAAGCAAGAAAAAGCAGTGAAAAACACAAAGCTTGCAAAAAAAAAGAGCGAAAAATAAAAGAAAAAGAAAAAGCAAGCAGAAAAAGCCAATAGCCCTTTAAACCAAAAGGCAAAAGGTAAAAAGGATCCAAGGCTTTGAGCATTAATGGATAGCAGGGCCCAAAGGACTAAAATTCTGGCCTAAGCGGCTAATTCAAGCTGTCCCTAACCATGTGCTTGTGTCATGAAGGTCCAAGTGAAAAGCTTGAGACTGAGTGGTTAAAGTCGTGATCCAAAGCAAAAGAGTGTGCTTAAGAACTCCGGACACCTCTAACTGGGGACTCTAGCAAAGCTGAGTCACAATCTGAAAAGATTCACCAGTTATGTGTCTGTGGCATTCATGTATCCAGTGGTAATACAGGAAAACAAAATGCTTAGGGTCACGGCCAAGACTCATAAGTAGCTGTGTTCAAGAATCAACATACTAAACTAGGAGAATCAATAACACTATCTGAATTCTGAGTTCCTATGGATGCCAATCATTCTGAACTTCAATGGATAAAGTGAGATGCCAAAACTATTCAGAAACAAATAGCTACTGGCCCCGCTCATCTAATTAGAACTAAGCTTCAGTGATATTTTGAGATTTATTGTATATTCTCTTCTTTTTATCCTGTTTTGATTTCAGTTGCTTGGGAACAAGCAACAGTGCAAGTTTGGTGTTGTGATGAGCGGATAATTTATACGCTTTTTGGCATTGTTTTTAGGTAGTTTTTAGTATGTTTTAGTTACTTTTTAATATATTTTTATTAGTTTTTATGCAAAAAATCACATTTCTGGACTTTACTATGAGTTTTTGTGTTTTTCATGATTTCAGCTATTTTCTAGCTGAAATTGAGGGATCTGAGCAAAAATTTGATTCAAAGGCTAATAAAGGACTACAGATGTTGTTGGATTCTAACCTCCCTGCACTCGAAGTAGATTTTCTGGAGCTACAGAAGCCCAATTTTCTAACAATGTATAATAGTCCATACTTTGCTCGAGATTTGATGGCCTAAACTGGCGTCCAAATGCCCACCAGAGACCCTTTTCTGGCGTAAAACGCCGGAACTGACACCAAAGCTGGAGTTAAACTCCAAGGATGGCCTATGCACATGAAAGCTTCAAGGCTCAGTCCAAACACACAACAAGTGGGCCCCAGAAGTGGATTTCTGCACTATCCACTCATTTTCTATAAACCTAGTTTACTAGTTTAGTATAAATAGTACTTTTTACTATTGTATGATCGAATTATTTGACCTTTAGGGAGTTCTACAAACCCTTTTTGGAGGCTGGCCATTCGGCCATGCCTAGACCTTTTGTTCTTATGTATTTTCAACGGTGGAGTTTCCACACCTCATAGATTAAGGTGAGGGGCTCTGCTGTTCCTCATGAATTAATGCAAGTTCTATTGTTTTTTTTTCAATTCAAGCCTACTTCTTCTCCAAGATATACTCTTGTACTTAATTCAGTTAAGTCGGACTGAAGGGTGACCCGTGATAATCACCCACTATCTTCAGTACTCGCTTAGCCAAGATCTGCGTGCCTGACAACCACAAGCGGTCTACATGATGTTCAACGTAGTCATTGGACGCCAGCTGGAGTATATTCTCTTGGGTCTCTGTTCCATGCGTTTGACTAGCATCTCCTGACATCAGAGCAGTCAAATCAGTGAGATTAGAACTTTCGTGGTATAGGCTAGAAACGATTGGCAGCATTCCTGAGATCCGAAAAGTCTAAACCTTGTCTGTGGTATTCCGAGTAGGATCTGGGAGGGGATGACTGTGACGAGCTTCAAACTCGTGACTGTTGGGCGCAGTGACAGTGCGCAAAAAGATCAATGGATCTTATTCCGACACAAGTGAGAATCGACAGATGATTAGCCTTGCAGTGAGAACCGTAGCCGGACCATTTTTACTGAGAGGGCGGATGGTAGCCATTGACAACGGTGATCCACCAACTTACAGCTTGCCATGGAAGGGAGTGCGCATGATTCGACGAAGACAATAGAAAAGCAGAGGTTCAGAAGCAACAAAGCATTTCCAAACGCTTATCTGAAATTCCCACTAATGAATTACATAAGTATCTCTATCTTTTTTATGTTTTATTTGCCTTCTAATTATTAAAAGCTCATAACCATTTGAATCCATCCGACTGAGATTTACAGGATGACCATAGCTTGCTTCAAGCCGATAATCTCTGTGGGATCGACCCTTACTCGCGTAAGGTTTTATTACTTGAACGACCCAGTGTACTTGTTGGTTAGCTATACGAAATAGTGAAAAGTGTGAATCACAATTTCGCATACCAATTATCCCATAAAAAAAAGGTCAAAGGCCGGACATGGTATATACCCTAATAAATTTTATTCTAACATATTCTATGAACACTTTTTGTTTTTGAACTTTCTTCTTAAAACCAAAGTACTCTAATTCCATATATTTGATATCTTTAAAGTATCTATTATTTTTTTAAAAAAATATTACTGTAGAATTATTAGAGCATTTTCATACCTTAAAGCACATAATTTTCATGCCCGTCATTATTATCATATACTTGTTTACTAAATTCAAAAAAAAAAAAGTTTAAGTCATTAGACATGATAATAGACGAAGTTTACTAATAACTAAAAAAAGTATGCTAGATGTATATTAAAATTAGTTATTTAAATTAGCTATTAGTATAAAATATATGTTGTAATATAAAAATACATTAAAATTAAATAAAATTATATAATATATATATATATATTAGTAACTAATTTTAATGACTGATTTTAGTGTACGATTAATATTTTTATAAATAAAAATACCTGTTATTTAATCAAATTGCAATGCTCATATTAATTTTATCCAATACTCAAATTATATTATCAAAACATAATATAGTTTGTCTTTCGATAAATTTTACAATACATTAACATAAATAAATTTTCGATAAGTTTACTAACCACAAATAATGTCTTTAGACAATACATGTATTTGACTCTAATAAAATTTCATTTCCAAGTTTATTGAAGATGAAAAAAAAATTCTTTCGAATAAATATAACTCCAAAATTAATTAGCAATGCATCATTTAACAATGATGACATGTTCACATTATAACCCTTTCACTTTGATGTAAATAATCATAAACTTAATTTTATAAATAAAACATTTATATATGCTAGTATATTAATAGTTTATCCTTTTGTTTATTAAATATGTATAAAAATAATAAAGATTCAATTAGTGAAAATGGAAAATGTTTTATAATTAAAAAAATTCTTTGATCCAAATATTAGAAATAATATCTTGTTATGATTGATATAAAATGAAAGATATTTTAAGAAAAAATGTCAACGCTTTTAATATCCCCATTTCAATATATAATCAAGGATATTTACGAGTACATTCAGATATTATAATCAAATTGATATAGAAAAATTCTAAGGTATGGACTAAACTAAACATCCATACACATGTATTTGACCTGTCTTACACGCTGTGTTAGACGCGTGTGGTTTCCTGCAAGAATTAATTTTTACATACAAGTTTTTTCATTGTACAATTTTATAAATCTTTAATATTCCTTAATCCTAAAATGCGCTTTTTATGACACGTATGTTTTTTGCACCTTCTTAATAGATTTTTCAATCAATCAACATGTGAATATATAACTTTCTTTTTTGAAAGAATTTCGTTTCTTTTTCAAATTTCTTCTGCATTTTCTTGCCTTCTCTTTTCGATCTCTTTCGTGCGTTTCTCGCTGTCTTTTCTTTCGCTGTTTACGTAAGTTTCTTTCTCTGTTCTCTTTCTTCGTTTTTCTCGTTTTTCATTATTTTTGAAATCAAGCTCTGAAATCGTTTTGAAGATAATGGATGATTCAACTTCAGATGGTCAAATGAACTAGAGCAAAATTGATTTTGAATTTGAATCTAATGAAGTTCCTAAGGTGTGATTAATTCCAATTAATAATTGAATCTAAATTTGAATCCAATTAGTCGCTTATGATTGTGTAGCTAAATAATGTGTGGACCTTGCCTATGAAATTTGTTGTTCATTGTTCCTTGTTTGAATTGAATCTGATGTACTAGTTCTGATGAATTTTTTACATTTTATATCAGACATTCGGGTGTAAATCAGGAATATTTGGTGTATTTTAGGAAAGTTTGGGTGTATGTACAGTTTATAACTTTTTATCTCACTGAGGGTGAATTGTCTTATTCTTTTAGTTGAATTGTTTTATTTTCTGTTTAATGATGATTCATGAATCTGATTTTTGTTATTTTTTATGATGATTTTATAGTTCTATTTGCATTCTATAGTTTATGCTTGTTTTAATATGATGTATTTTGGGTATATTTTGCAGTCCTTCTGTGGTATTGATGAGTAGTTTGTTCTCCACATACAAGCATTTTTTTCATACAAGTCTTCTCCTCCTTTTATTATTTTGAATCCAATCAAGTAGCTGAGGTGTGGTTCAATTCAGAAGAAAAAAATGTAGCATTAGAGAAAATATTTTTCTACATTTGCAGCAAATTTGGATGTAACACGAAGATATTTGGGTGTATTTTTAAGAATTTTGGATGTATTTTTATTCTGATAAGTTCTGCATAATTCCAAACTCTTCCTCTTCATTTTCCTCTTTCTCATCTTCTACTGCTTCTTCTTTTCTTTTTTCATCATCATCACCATCTTCTTCTTTTTTCTTTTATTCATCTTTTTCTTTTTGTTTTACTTTCTCAAGTTTTTTCTTGTTTTGCTCTCTTAACAAGAATAAAAACAAAAAAAATCAAACAAAGAAGAAGAAGAAACACATAATGCTGCAAAATTACTTGAAAGATGGTGAATGTAAGAACCGCAATTAATCGAACCGGTTAATTAAGTGGTTAAATTACCCAAATTTGATTCCGAAAAGTTGTAGTGAGAATTTGAGGTTTTAAACATCATTTTTGGACTCAGTGGGTGCTGCACAAGAGAAAGTGAAAACAGTTAAAAACCTTAGAAAATATTAGAAATAGAAAATTAGGCGTTAATTTTAAAGGTTTGGCCCGAAGTTGGACCAAACGAACTAAAAATGCTAACGGGTTGAACCGGACCCAAGTCCAACATATATAAAGGTTAATTTTATAAACCCTAGCCTCATAAACACACACACTTCAGAAATTGAGGAAGGGGAGAGAGGAAGAAGAAAATCCTAACCACCTCAATCTTCCCAAGCTCATATCTTGAGCTAGAGAGCTCCGATTTGCGTACCGTCAGTGGCTACACGTTCCTTGTGAAGAGTTCTACAAAACCCATCCAAGAATATCTAGAGATAAGCTCGAAATCCTCCCAATTCAACCCTCCAAAATTTCAGGTACATAGGGTTTTTGGTTAAGTGAGTTTTTGTGATTCTTGATGTTTAGGTTCCATCTAATCCTTGCTTAGCTTTGAGTTTTGCCATCCAAATCTGTTGGGAAAGGTAAGAGTCTTTGATCTCTTGTGAACTTTTGATTTATGTTGAGCCCTAGGTTGATTTTTGGTGATTTATATGTATATAGCTTGATTATTGTGAGTTTGGGGCTTGTTGGTGCTTGTTGGAGCTACATTGGTGGTTGAATTGTGGTTGAAAGCTCCTTTGGTTCATATTAGGAATCGGCCAAGGTATGGTTTTGGTTTTCTCTATGTAGTATATAATATTCATGGCACTTAGGCTAGTGACCCATAGGATAGGATTAGATTTGAATGGTTAATGAGTGGTTGGATGTAATTGTATGATGATGCTTGATAAAATGATAATTTTTTAGTTTGATATTAATTATTAAAGTTGAATTGATGAGGATTATTGATTTGTGAAGTTGAAGAGTGAAGTATGTTGCTAATGTGATATTGGTGTTGATTGATTTGGTAATGTTGTTGGAAATTGTTAATGAAGTTGACATATGAGATATATTGATGTTGATGTGGTGGATGAAGAAAAATGTGGTAAATTTGGTGTCATATGATAAAGAGGGTTGATTATGATGAAACGTGGAGTTTGAACTGGGTTGCTTTGGTTTTGGGTGTGTTTTGCAAAGCAATAGTAAAGATTTGATTTTGGGTAAAAGTGGAATTTTGGTAAACTTTATCTTATCATAACTTTTGCCTCGATTTTCAAAATTTATTGAAAATTGCTTAGAATCAAAGATTTTTGAAAACCCTTTAAATCGGTATAAAGTTTGTGAAATTTGGAATTTTGTAGAGGAAGTTATGATCATTCAAAAATTTGTGTTGAAAATTGGAAATTTTGCAAGTCACGGAATTTTGATTTTTCTGGTATGTCCGCACACCCAGCCTTGTGCGCACGCACACTCTGCGAAAATGGTGACCAGTGCATCTGCACACGCAGAGGAAGGCACTCTGCTCGCAGCGCTGGCACAGTTTGTGCGCACACACACCAAAGGAAAAATTGCAACTTGTGCATACGCACAGACCTGTGCGCATGCACATATTGGGGAGGAAGTCTGTTGGGGGCGCTCGCATAGGTTGTGTGAGTGAAGAAACCCTTTTATGTTTTGACACCTGTGCGTACGCACACTTTTAAAAATTTTCTAGGTGTGCGCACACACACCCCTATGCGGATGCACACGTCCTGTTTCTCAAATTTTGCTTTGTTTTCAACTATTTCACCTTCCCGATGAGGTTGTAAGCTTCTATAACACCTTTTTTTAAGACTTTTGGGCATATTTTTGGGTGTTCAAACATGGGAAACGATTTAAGGGTTTTAGATAGTATTCTTTGGAAAAAGTTAGCAAACGGAGTACTAGGTTTCTATTGAAGCGGGGATGTTTGATGATGTGTGATGAATGGTTAATGAATGAGATGTGGAAGCAAGGAATTGAAATGCAAAAGAACAGTGGTTGAAAAGAGTCGAGGACTCTGAATGAAGTGATGGAACCATCTTGTACTAAAAATGTTTTGAAAACCAGTGTACCACTTTTTCATTAAGATTATGAGATGCTATGCGCCCGGCAGGGGCCGAGATTGGATCCCGCCTGTCGAGGTACCGGTGGCGGCGTAAAGGCGGTGGTTCGTCCCACTTGTGCTTAGATGTGAGGTCGGAGGCAATAGATCCCACTCGCATCCCTTCGTATCATCAGAGCGTGCAGGTGCAAAACCCTGGACAGTGATCCGAACACTATATCTCGAGAGTTCCCACACTATGAATCTGAAGGGCAACATCTCCATGGAGATATGTCGGGTTGGCAGTTGAACCGACAATGTGATATCATAGCCAGTAAGGTAGGCATTCATCATGTGCATTTTCTATCTGTTTGTATGCTTTGCCGACTTGATATTGTTTTCCTTTCTGTATAACATGTCTAATTGCTATCTAAATTAAATGCTATACATGCCTATACTTGTGTCTTACTTGTATTGTATATACTTGTGTTTTCTATTGGGGTTGAGGAGGGTCGGAAGGCGGTGGCGATGGGATCGCATGGTGGATCGGTTGGTGAAGGCTGTGGGACAGCGGTGTTGATTAGAGTAGAAATTTCCTAAGGTAGACTACCCTGTTATGGCATTACAGCTTAAGTTGTATTAAGGAATTACATACTATGCTGTTTTGTTTTAGAATGCTTTAAGTTTGAATTCTTGTGATGGATATGGGGTCTAGGATTGCCTTTGGCGTCTCAGAGTCTTATATCCTACATCACTGGGAACTGTTACCATACTGAGAACCTCCGGTTCTCATACCATATTCTGTTGTGTTTTTCAGATGCAGGTCGCAACCCACCTCGGTGAGTTGTCTGATTAGTGACAAGAGCGGAGGATCTGGATTATCTTTTGGAGTCTTTTGATTTATTTTATATATATATATATATATATATATATATATATATATATATGTCTCTCATTTTTGTATTTTACTTTGGCCTAGAGGCTTGTATTGAGAGAACAAAACTTGTATAAGCTGTTTTTACTGTTTGGTTTCTTACATGGTCTGTATATGGCTAGCCAGCTTAAACTTCGCGAGTCGTGGCTAGTGTCTTATGATATTATACTATTATACTATGATATTTTGTTACTCGATGCATGTTTCTTGTGCTTTAAGTTAGAATCTTTGCTAGTACGTTTTGCGCATTTTCAAACCCTGTTTTTGAGTTATATCCTTCATCAGGCTTCTAGATATAATTAATTCCTTCTATATAATATACATAAGAGCTTAGAACTGTCATAACCTCTGATTAACCTTGGCTTTACGACGCGAGGTAAGGCTTAGGCTAATTAGGGTGTTACATTTAGTGGTATCAGAGCGGCAGAGCCTGGTTTGTCCTCATGAGCCTGAGAGATGGACCGATCGTGCTTCATTGCATACTCTGTGTGTCTTTTCTTTGATGCTATTAGGTTATCTGTTTGATATATGCATAGCATGCTTGTTTGTGAGTGTATATTTGGGATAAATTGAAGCACTAGACTTTTGATATTGAGACTAATCACCTTGATATTGATTGTTTGGTGTAGACAGAAATCCTAATGGCCACTAGCGGACGAGGTCGAGCACGTTCACGTGAGAGTATGAACGAGCAACCAGCGGACAACCATGCCGAATTCATGGCAGCGATGGCGAACTTACTTGGAAGATGGTGAACTTATATTCATTTAACTAAAAGAAAGAAAGAAATAAGGAAAAAAGAAAAGAAAAAATACAGCATTAGAGGAAATATTTTTCTACATAAAAATGCTATTTGTACACTAAAATCAGCCACCAATATATTTGTATATAAATACATGTGTGGTTTAATTTATTTTCAATGTATATTTGTATTCCAGTATATATTTTATACTAGTGGCTGACTTTGGTGGCTAATTTTAGTGTACACGTAACATAACTCATTTTTGTATTTAATTTGCAGAAAATTTGGGTGTAAAACAAAAATACTTGGGTGTAACACGAAGATATTTGGGTGTAAAACGAAGATATTTGGGTGTATTTTTATTCTGATAAATTCTGCATAATTCAAAACTCTTCCTCTTCCTCCTTCTCATCTTCTGCTGCTTCTTCTTCTTTTTTTCATCATCAGCACCATCTTCTTCTTCTTTTTCTTATTCATCTTTTTCTTTTTGTTTTACCTTCTCAAGTTTCTTTTTGTTTTACTCCCTTAAAAAGAATAAAAAATAAAAAAATCAAATAAAGAAGAAGAAGAAACACATAATGCTGCAAAATTACTTGAAAGATGATGAACTTACATTTATTTAACTAAAAGAAAGAAAGAAATAAGGAAAAGATAAAGAAGAAAAAATGCAGCATTAGAGAAAATATTTTTCTGTACAAAATTGCTATTTGTACACTAAAACTAGCCACTAAAATCAGCCACCAATGTATGTGTATATAAATACATGTGTGTTTTAATTTATTTTCAATGTATATTTGTATTCCAGTATGCATTTTATACTGGTGGCTGACTTTAGTGGCTGATTTTAGTATACACGTAGCATAACTCATTTTTATATTTGCAGCAAATTTGGGTATAAAACGAAGATATTTAGGTGTAACACAGAGATATTTGGGTGTAAAACGAAAATATTTGGGTGTATTTTTATTCTGATAAGTTCTACATAATTCAAAATGCTTCCTCTTCCTTCTCCTCATCTGCTTCTTCTTCTTCATCTTCTTATTTCATATTCTCATAATTCTATTTGGGCAGAAAAAATCAAACAAAGAAAAAAATGCATAATATTGCAAAATCAAAAGAAGAAAGAGGAGAAACACGACTATGAAGATGAAACACGTGAAGGAAAATGAGGAAAAATACAAAGAAGGATGAGAAGAAGGAAGAAGAGAAGGAGGAGGAGAAGCGCAAAGAAAAAATGTCAATTGTGGTTTTCATCGAGGAAGAAGAAGAAGAGTTGTTCATAATAGTAAATGAACGTTTTGGAAACGTGATGCGCGTGTTAACACGCTTCTGTGGGTGAACGTAATTTCTGTTGAATTTAGTTCAACTTGTAAAATTTATAAGTAAAAAAAAAAATTGTATGTGTAGCATCAGTGATGCTACAAAAGCAGGGTTTCATAAATCCCGAAGGAGGCAGTAGTAGTAGGTGGTGTCATCGTTGATTCAGTACTTATTCCGGGTGACTGCGGCTAAGTAAAGCTGATTAAGAGGTGTGTCAGTGTGTGTTTTTTCTGTTAACATATGTGTTTAAATTTATTTCTGGATGATGGGCCCGAATTGTGTAATGGGTTCACTCCAACTTTTTTCGTTGGTTGGATAATTGGTGGGAATGACTAATTGTTGGCAAAATTTTGTCCGAAGATGCTTTGGAGTTTGGATGGCAGATCGTCGATATGTAGGAAAAACTGGTGAGTGATGTGACAGAAAACAATATGATGAGGATTACAAGGAACTGATATCTGAATTGGGTCTGTAAATGGAAATACAATTAAATAATGAGGTAATTTGAAATTTTTTTCCAACATGCATGCAAAAATAAAGTTGATAATTATTTAAATATTTAAGTACTATTCTAAATTTCTAATACATATGTTACAATGAGCTAAACAAATCTATAGGTTACATAACTAATTATTTACCTATATCCACGAAACAATAAATTAAGTAATTAAATTAGTTTTTTAAATGCTTGAATTCAAAATATTTAATTTTCAACAAATTTCAATTATTAAGTCAGTTATTAATATTTATTTTGCTAAAAAAATTAATTATCACATAAATGTTTTTGAAAAAATTGACAAATTAATTTTTATTTTTATTTAGTAGAATTTACCATGAATTTTTATATGAATGAACTATATGAAATTGTTAGAAAGGTAAGAAAGAGCAGTAGAGAAAAGGATTTGTGTATTTTTTGGTATATTCAAGTTGTCTAATCAAGTTGTCTAAAATGATACAATATAAAAGGGTATTTATAGGTACTAAGAGAATCGTAATAATAAAGACGTAATCTCCTATAATAAATATTCAGATATACTAAATAATACTAATTGATCCTAATTGATTCTAATTATATTCTAACATCCCCCTCAAACTCAAGTGACAACTTAAGTTTGAAACATATTTAAAACAACGAAATAAAGAGAAAAAAATTGCATAAACTGATAAAACAGGTGCAGACGGAAGTAAGCGCAGATAGAACTGCCGCTTGTCTAAAGAAAGTGCAGACGGAACTACCGCTTGTCTGAAGGAAGCGCAGACGGAATTGCCGCTTGTCTGAAGGAAGTGCAGACAGAACTGCCACGAGAAAACGTAGACAGAACTGCCACGAGAGACAGTTAATTTGCTCTTGGCAAGGTATGAGAACTGGAAGTCCTATCCTAGCTGTCCTTATCAATTGTGATGAGAATTGTTCATTGCTCCCACTTGGTCAACCTCTAACTATGAAGGTTTTGTCAAGTGGATAAATCAATTTGATTTCCCAAGTCCTAGTCAACTCCTATAGAAATACTAGAGTTAGTGGAATTCAAATCAACTAGCATAAACATAACAATTATCCATCAACAAAGGAGTTTGATAACTCAAGTGTCACCAATTACTCAACCAAAGCCAAGAGATTCAATAACAACAAATGGAGAAACAAACAATAAACATGAAATACCTCAAATTGCATTAATAAGTGAAATCAAATCTAACATGAGAATTCATAAATTAAAGTAATAGAATAAATAAAAGTAGAAGAGAAACTAAATTAAAGGAACATTGAACCTGGATTGGAGGAGAAATAAACCTAAAACTAAGAGAAATCCTAAATCCTAAAACCTAGAAAGAGGAGAGAACCTCTCTCTCTAGAAAACTACATCTAAAAGCTAAAGTTGTGAATAATGATAAGTGTGTTCTTGATTCCTCCATTGTGCAGCCTCTAATCTATATTTTCTGGGCTGAAACTGGATCAAAAACAGCCCAGAAATCGCTGGTACGTACAGGTCGCTGGATTTTTTGCAGAACGATGCGTGCGTGTGATGTACGCGTGCGCGTCATTTGCCTGTACGGCCACTATGGCGAATTATATATCATTTCGAAGCCCTGGTATGTTAGCTTTCCAACACAACTGAAACCACCTCATTTGAACCTCTGTAGCTCAAGTTATGATCAATTGAATGCAAAGAAGTCAGGCTTGACAGCTTTGCAATTCCTTCAATTTCCTGTATTCCTTCCACTTTTGCATGCTTCCTTTCCATCCTCTAAGTCATTCCTACCCTGTAAACCCTAAAATCACTTAACACACATATCAAGGCATTGAATGGTAATAAGAGAGTATTAAAAATAGCTAAATTGAGACCAAAGAAACATGTTTTCAATCATAGCACAAAATCAGGAAGAAAAATGTAAAACATGCAATTTCAATGAATAAGTATGAGATTAGTGGATAAAATCTACTCAATTAAGCACATGATGTGCCACGAAATAGTAGTGCATTAAATCTCCCCACACTTAAACATTAGCATGTCCTCATGCTAAGCTCAAGAGAAACTATAAGAGTGAAGAGGAATGGTAAAAAGTATGAAATGCAACCTAGCTACATGAATGCAACTACATGCAAAATATTTTTACCTACTTAGTGAAAAGTAAATAAACCCTTCAAGAGCAAATATGAACTGAATTTCACTAATTCAAATCATTAAAATGAAGTACAAATAGTCTTGCAGAAGAAAATAGCTCATGAAAGCCGGGAACAAGGAATCGAGCATCGAACCCTCACTGGAAGTGTATACACTCTAATCACTCAAGTGTTTAAGGGTCGAGTCTCTCGGTTCTCTACTAATCTTGCTTTCTAAGGCTTGCTCTTCTTCTACCAATCAACAAATAATTAATGCACAGATACACATATCAAGAGGTCTTTTAAGGGTTGTAATGGGGTTAGGGTCAATGTAGGATTGTATTTGGTCAAGTGGACTAAAATATGAATCCTCAATTAACATAAACTTCCCACCTAACTTAAGACAATCCATGTAATTACAATGCAAGATCTAACTGCCTATTAACTATGTTTACCACACATTCATGCATCCCAGATTTAAGTACAACTGATATGCATTGATATTATTACTTAACTTGGGGCATTTTGTCCCCTTTTTATTTATTTGCTCTTTTTTTCTATTTCTCTTTTCTTTTCTTTTGTTTTTTTCAATGCATATGATTAAAGTATTGCATGCATAAACATGCGCTTAACATTCTTGTTCATATTTTCTCAAGACTACACAACACCCAATTCTCAAACCAAATGTTTCTAAACCCAACTTCCCCATACTTAAATTATGACCACTCTCACTAGTCTAAGCTAACCAAGGATTCAAATTAAGGACATTATTATTTTTCTGCTTAGAGTTAGTGATGTGCTAAAGTAAAGAACAAAGGGGTAAAATAGGCTCAACTTTGGTTTGCAAAGGATAATGAAAGGGTAAGGCCATATGGGTATGTAAGCTAAGTGAAACAAGGCCTCAATCATATAAGTATATGCATACATTAAACCATGGAAATATAGAATCAAGAAAGATATAGATCACAATTTTAGAGAGAACAACACACACCAAAACAAAATATTGGTTGATAAAATGTAACCAATCAAATAAGCTCAAAATCTTACTAGTTTTGTGTGTTCGAACTCTAAACCATGTTCCAATATAATATTTCTTCAAACAAGTTTAACAAAAATTTTATTCAAAATAGTGAAATGCTATAAGAAGTTTCTTGGATAAGAATTCATCATTTCAACCAAGTAATGGTAAAATATGCATAAAATCAAACAAACATGCAATCAAACATGCAAATGCAACAATGAACTAACAAAGAAAAATAAAAATTGGTGTTGAGAAGAAAGTGACTAACCCACGGAGATCAGTATCGACCTCCCCACACTTAAAGATTGCACCGTCCTCGGTGCATGTAGAGATGTGCAAGTAGACGGGTGGCTCCAACTAATGCTTTTTCTCCAAAGATTGTGCGGCAGACTTGTTTATTGCTCTAGTTAGAAACTTTTCCTTTTCCCTCTTGGTGGCCATCCTGAAAAGGGAGAAAGGAAAGGGACATGTAATTCAAATAGCTAGAACCGTGAGGAGGAAAGTCCAAGTGATAAATAATTCCAAGTTAAAAGATAATGTCTTAAATACATGGTCGCGACTACATGCAAATAGGACATCAATTGAAGTCAATGAAGGCATATTAGAGCAAATAGATGCAAGAGGTTTAAAAGCATGCAAGCAAAGGCATGAGAAGCATAGATCAAGAATCAACAGCAAGAATGAATGTCACATGTAACAAAATAATAATCACGTTATTGTTGACAATTAAGCTCAATATGTAAAGGATTGCAAGGTGTTTGTGAAAGATAGGTATTAAAATAGAAGAATAAAATAATTGAGATTTCGCAATGCCATAAGGGCTTTTTCACAAACACTTGGTATGCATGTAAAACATGTGGGGTAAAGTAGTTGATCAAAGCATGTAGGCAACCCAAAATTAATAATGTCTATTGTCAAATCACTGCACAAGATATCCACAAGCAAATATAGAAGAAAGTAATCACCCAAATAAATGTCTAACACCAATCAGAAGAATGCAAAAATAGATAATTAGTAACAGAGAAAAAGAAAAAGAATCTTAAAGAAGAAGATGAAAATAGAGAGGTAAAGGAGAGTGTGAGTGAGAAAAGTAGGAAGAAAGGGGGAAGAAGAAGAAATTTGGAAGGAGAGAGAATTAGGATTGGGGGAGGGATAGAATTGAAATCTGGCAGTGGACTATTTCAATTGCGCATCGCATGCCACGTGTACGCGTGGGTCGCGTTGGTCATCTCACATAGTGATTGTGTAAGAGCAGTATTCTCACTGCTAGAGGAAACCTCTGCAATAGCTTTGGGATGGTTGTTTCTGTGCCTAGCGTTTCGAGAGGATTCAGCCAGGTCGGCGATCAGTTGCCATGCTTCATCTGTGGTCTTGTACTTTTTCAGAGAATCATTGCTCGCACCATCTAATGTAGTCTTGTCCTGAGGCTTCATGCCCTGTGTGAAGTAGCTGATCAACACTAACTTGTCAATCATGTGGTGGGAGCATACATCTAGGAGATTATTGAAGCGCTCCCAATACTCGTAAAGAGTCTCTGATTTGCCTTGAATAATGCAGGAAATTTCTTTCTTCAGTCTATGGTGCATGAAATTGGAAATCACAATTCTTCATAACTCGTACCACTAACCAGCAAGTGCACTGGGTCGTCCAAGTAATACCTTACGTGAGTAAGGGTCGATCCCACGGAGATTGTTGGCTTGAAGCAAGTTATAGTTATCTTGTAACTCTTAGTCAGGATATAATATCAATAATAATTTTTAGTTTTAATTGTAAAAAGTAAAAGAGCATGAAATAAATACTTATTATGCAGTAATGGAGAATATGTTGGAGTTTTGGAGATGCTTTGTCTTCTGAATTCCTATAACATAATGCTTCCTCAATTTCAAACATGCAAGGCTCCTTCCATGGCAAGCTGTATGTAGGGTGTCACCATTGTCAATGGCTACTTCCCATCCTCTCAGTGAAAATGGTCCAAATGCTCTGTCACAGCACGGCTAATCAACTGTCGGTTCTCGATCATGTCGGAATAGGATCCATTGATCCTTTTGCGTCTGTCACTACGCCCAACACTTGCGAGTTTGAAGCTCGTCACAGTCATCCAATCCTTGAATCCTACTCAGAATACCACAGATAAGGTTTAGACTTTCCGGATTCTCAAGGATGCTGCCAATGGATTCTAGCTTATACCACGAAGATTCTGATTAAGGAATCTAAGAGATACTCATTCAGTCTAATGTAGAATAGAGGTGGTTGTAAGGCACACGTTCATGGGTTGAGAATGGTGATGAGTGTCACGGATCATCACCTTCTTCATATTGAAGCGCGAATGAACATCTTAGATAGGAACAAGCATGTTTGAATAGAAAACAGAAATAATTGCATTAATTCATCGAGACGCTGCAGAGCTCCTCACCCCAACAATAGAGTTTAGAGACTCATGCCGTCACAAAGTATAAAGTTAAGATCTAAAATGTCATGAGATACAAAATAAGTTTCTAAAAGCTGTTTAAATACTAAAGTGGTAACCTAGGTTTACAGAAAATGAGTAAACTAAGATAGATGGTGCAGAAATCCACTTCTGGGGCCCACTTGGTGTGTGCTGGGGATGAGACTTAAGCTTCTCACGTGCTTGGGCTGTTTCTGGAGTTAAACGCCAGGTTGTAACCTGTTTCTGGCATTCAACTCCAACTTGCAACCTGTTTCTGGCGCTGAACGCCAAAATGCAACATGGAACTGGCGTTGAACGCCAGTTTACGTCGTCTATCTTCGCGCAAAGTATGGACTATTATATATTTCTGGAAAGCTCTGGATGTCTATTTCCAACCAAATTGAGAGCGCGCCATTTGAACTCCTGTAGCTCCAAAAAATCCATTCCGAGTGCAGGGAGGTCAGAATCCAACAGCATCAGTAGTCCTTTTTCAGCCTAAATCAGATTTTTGCTCAGCTCCCTTAATTTCAGCCAGAAAATACCTGAAATCACAGAAAAACACACAAACTCGTAGTAAAGTCCAGAAATATAAATTTTCCCAAAAACTAATAAAAATATACTAAAAACTAACTAAAACACACTAAAATCTACATGAAATTACCCCCAAAAAGCGTATAAAATATCCTCTCATCAGTCTATCAGTAACCTCAGTTGGAAAGTATTTTTCTAAGAATTCTCTCCTGAGCCTATCCCAGTTAGTAACAACTGCTTCAGGTTGAGTGTAGTACCACTCCCTCGCCTTTCCCTCAAGAGAAAACGGGAAGGCAGTTAGCAGAATAGAAGTCTCATCTGCACCATGATGCCTAGCAGTAGAACATGCTGTCTGAAAATTCCTACGGTGCTTTATAGGCTCCTGAACAGATAAGCCATGAAACTTAGGTATCAAATTGATTAGTGCAGTCTTCAGTTCAAAATCTGCAGCCAGATTTGGGTGACGCACTTGATATGGTTGCAGTGTAAAGTTAGGAGCTCCTGCTTCCTGGTGAGTGATCCTCCTGGGCTCCGCCATATTACCTGCACGTGAATCAACCGAATCAGTAGTAGAGGAGCTGGTTTCCTCCTCAAATGGTGTTTCAGATTTGCCTTTAGATAGGACTGGAAAATTGGTAGTAACCACTTCACCACCCTCAGAGGCTAGCCTATGCCGAGCTCGCCTAATATGTGAAAGAGTTCTTTCGATTTCAGGATCAAATGCGGCTAAGCTCGGATCAAGCAGTGAACGCATCATTCAATGGAAGAAACATACAGTTCATAGTGATAGAATAAAATAAAATAAAATGCAAATAAATAAATTTCAACCAATAAATTAGCACACTATTGCAACTCCCCGTCAACGGCGCCAAAATTGATGAGGAACATAGACGAAAATTGGCACAAGAAAACATAGACGAAACGTAGACTGAACTGCCACGAGAGAACGCAGATGAACTGCCACGAGAGAATGCAAACAAAATTGTCAAAAGAGAGCGAAAACTATATGATTTCTTCATAAGAATAGGATGACAATAGTGTTTGATCATTCGACTCGAAAAAATACAAGAGAAAATAGGCTAGTCGGTGAAGTAAAAAATCATCAAAGGAGTGACAAAAGAGAAAGAAGGATGGCATAGAAAAAAAAATACAAAAAAACTACGGTGATTTCACACAAAGAAAACAACATATCCTCGTCAAGGAGGATACCATGGCTCTAATATCACGTTAGAAATAATAGACTAAACTGGAGAAAGAATTTGTGTATTATTGAGTATATTCAAGTTATTTATTTTAATTATATAGAATGATACAATATAAAAGGGTATTTATAGATACTAAGAGAATCATAATAATAAAGACGTAGTCTTCTATAATAAATATTCAAATATACTAAATAATACTAATTGATCTTAAGATTCTAACAGAAATAAAGAGTAATTATTTTAGAAAAATAAAAATTTAAGCAATAATTTAATAATTAAAATTTATTAAAAAATATTTTAAAAAATTAATTAAATATCGATCTGAATGGTGGTTCTCATGAATTAATTAGCACTAATTTCTTTATGACTACGAATAGTAATTTTATTCAGATAATCTTAAATCCAAAATTAAACTAGTTCAGTAATTTTGTTGACTTAAAGGTTATGTTTCATATAAAGAATAATCTTACACCATCAACTGATAGTGGACTAGTGAATTTGTTGCTCATTTTTTTTTTTTTTTGGTTCTTCACTTGTTGCTCAATTTATGGCCATGATAACGAACAATGTTGCATAGTCAAATTAGAAATAGATTTAAATCCTCGTTTCCTTTTAATTCGGACACTAATCAAAATACGAATAAATTTGCTTAGAATTAATTAGAATCAATTCTAGAGTTATATTTTTAATTTAGTTTCAGATTTTATAATTTTATTATACAAAAATCAAGCCCACGTTAATAGTAACTTTGAGTGTTTGTATAGCTAAAATTTTTATATTTTCACCTAAAAATTTAGTGCATTTTTTTGTTAGTCCCTTGAAAAATTTGCACAGTTTAAAGTAATTTTTGTTCGAATAGCTAAAATTTCTAGATTTTTCACCTAAAATTTCTACGTTTTTTTCATTGATTTCAACTAAAAAATCTATACAATCTAAGAAACAGAAAAGGTAGGGTAACAATTTATGTTATTTGTGGCATATTATGTTTATTTTTTTTGTGGGTTAATTGTTTATAAGTAATGTTGGGATAGGGTAATATTTTTTTTGTTTATTATGCTTAATTAGAGTAAATATTACTTAATTATAGTTTAAATAATATATTTTTTTATTTTCATTTAAAAATTTTGAATTTTATTATTATAAAAAACTAAATTAATATTTTTTTCGTAGACTAATTAATTAAAAATTAAAATCTTCAAAAACGTAATTGTCACTTTATTCTTATGCTTATTATTTTCCTCAAAATCTGTCCAACTCGTCCCCAAAAAATAATAAAGACCGACCAGAAATTCTTTGGACCAAAAAACGTTTAAATGGTTAAAATTTACTTATGAAGATAATTCCAAAAGTTACGTCTGACCAATTCTAACATACATTACTCACCCATGCTCCTTTCAGTACGCAACACATTCGCCAAGAACCTTAGTCCCACTCGATTAAAAGAACCTTAGTCCCACTCAATTAAAAGTTCAAAATACGTTGCATAGTAAAAAGCGACACTTATTATCCATGCCTGTGAATATATACCATGGAGGCATGCTATTTTGTCGATTTTTAATAAATCAAAAAACGGTGGTGATTTGATATCTAATAATTTGGAAACGAAATTTAGAGTTTGTTTGAAAAGCTTTAAAAATAATTTTTTTAATTTTTAACTTATGAAAAGTAGTAGTATTAGTATCTAGTATAATTTTCGAAACCAAATTATGGCTTTATAAGAAAATACAACAACAACAACAACAAAAAAGCCTTGTCCCACTATGTGGGGTCGGCTACATGAATCAAACGACGTCATTGTGCTATGTTATGTATCATGTCTACAGAGAGACCGTTTACATGTAGATCTCGTTTGACCACCTCATGGATGATCTTCTTAGGTCTTCCTCTACTTTTCGCCCTTTGTCCATCTTCTATCTCATCCACCCTCCTGACTGGATGTTCTATCGGTCTTCTCCTCACATGTCCAAACCACCTGAGACGCGATTCAACCATCTTTTCCACAATTGGTGCTACTCCAACTCTCTCCCTTATATCTTCATTCCTTATTTTATCCAATCGCGTATGACCACTCATCCATCTCAATATCTTCATCTCTGCCACACTCAACTTATTTTCTCTCTTAATACTACTATTTTTTACCATATTTTTATAAAATAAGTATTTTTATAACTAAAAATCTAAACACAAATAAATTATTTATAAACTATTTTTAATATAATCATTTATTGTTTAAACTATTTTTTCAAGAGAAACTTAATTAAATTAAATACTCAAACTGGGCCTTATTCCTCTTTGCAAGTACTATTTTTTTAAAATTACATCAAAGACCTTTTAATTAGACAAGATTTAAGAAAATCTGAAAATAAAATAAAAACTTTGAAAATAAATTTGACTGAATTTGAAATAGTTTGCATTGAATTTAAATAAAGCAATAAAATGTCTTCGATTAGATCAAAGGACTTTAAATTAGAAAATAACAAAACAGAAATGTAAATTTGAACAAAGAAATTAATTGTTGCTTGAAAGATAAATTTGCAAGAAAAGTAAAGTTTGCAGAAAATGTAAATGAAAAATAAATAAAAAAAGTGGAAGGAACCCTACAGAAAATTAACTTAAGGCAAACTCAAAAAGTCTCTGGAATGTGAGTGTGCGTGAGTAATTTTTTGAAGTAAAATTCCAAACCTTGTATCTTCGAGCTTTCTTCTATTTATATCTATCTCCTAGACAATCAAATCAAAGTGTAACCCCCACATATGTGAAAACATATATAACCGTTCCTGTTTCTTTTGCTTTATAGTATAATTTCCAAAAAACAGTCTTCGAAACTTGAGATCTTCGATTTACTTCCTCAACCACCAATGCCAATCAAACTTCGAGTCAATGTTGATGAGTTTGGAAACTCTAAACTAAATTGATGATGATCAAACATTATTAACAGCAAAATTATTGAGCTAATCTTGATTAATGTGTTAATTAAAATAATTTTTGTTGTGCAGGGTTAATATTGGGCCGAAAACAATTTCTGGTGCAAGCCCAAATTACTCTCAGCCTTTAGATTTGATAATATATGATGAATATGGCTGATTTAATATTACTTGGGCCCAAATGATTTTGATTGCTCTAAGCCCAAGTGTGTTACATGCTTTCTATTATGCTTGTGCATGTTCCAAAATTTTATCAAGAAAGCAAATGTTATTATTGGGTCAAGATCAAATATTGTTACAATCAAGCCCAAACTTTATGAAAGTTCCTCATGCATGATCCGAAACCAAAGAAGAAAGAAAGCAAAATTGCTTTCAACGGATCCAAGGATTCAAACATTAGATGGATTCCAAAATTCATTTAATTGCCATATATTGCATGGGAACTATGAGAGAGAATATGAGTGACTTTGATTTGATGGACATCATTGAGCTACACGTTACTCAGTAAAGGGAAGTAAACATTTATTTTGCTTTATCAAACTACCTTAGTTAATGTCCATATTCTCTTTCTTCTTTCTCTCACAACTCTTTCTCTCTTCGGTTATTACTCAGAAAACATTGACAGCCATGGAAGCAAAAGTGAGCTACCAAAATGGAGAGAAAGCAAGCCTAAAGACCATCACAATGATGGCAAGAAAACATACTAAAATAAAAATGAGCTGTGGCTGAGATATTCACCAAATGTGGTTAGATTTGGTGAGATTATCTTGAGCCTTTCATGCTCAAAAATGGAAGATGAAGATTCGGCCAGCAAGGGAGATTCTTGAAGCATGGCTTGTCTTTGATTCTGCTTAACCACCACAGGGAGTAGCTAGAGTGGCGAAGTGATGGTTGAGGCAGAGATTGAAGCAGATGAGTCATCATCATCATGAAGCATCAAGGGCCAGAAATCCATCTTGGAAAGGAAGCCAAGGATGGAGAGCTCGGATTGATGAAGGGTGATGATCAAGAAAGGACTAGAGGTAATTGCATGTTGGGTTTTACATGGTTATCTCTTCTCTCTCTAAGTGGCCGAACCGGTTCTATTCATTGAAGGAGGAAGAAGTTGGTTCGGTTTTGGCTTCAAGTGTGGAGGCTTTCCTCTTCTTTAAAAAAGGGGGAACAACCACTGTTTGAAGCAGGGAGAAAATTTAAGAGTGCAAGGCACAGAGTTCTCAGAGCTACCTGAGCTAACAGTTTTTCTCTTCTCCTTCAATGTATTCTGTTTTGTGATTTTTCTGTTTAATTTTGCCATGTCTTGAGTCTCATGGAAAAAGGCAAACAGTGAGGTTTGTAAGAAAAAGCCATAGAGCAGAAAAAGGCAGAGAGTGCAAAATTAAAAGAAAAAGCCATAGATGTCTGAGAGTTCCTTTGTTCATCTATGTTGTGTATCATGATTCTGTGGGAATCCCCTTGTAAGTTGGGTTAGCACTTTACAAGTTGTAATCAGATTGATTATAGTGAAATTCCATCATGTTTGTGATGGAGACTGGATGTAGGCTGCACTGCACTTAGTAGCCGAACCAGGATATATCTGGGTGCAATCTTCTCCTTCTTTCTACTCCATTTCTGTTTTTACTACACAGGAGCAAAAAAAACCAGAATTATCTCGTGCCAAGTAACGAGACAAAAAGAAAAGTCTCGTGGCAAGGGACGAGACAAAACAAAGTTGCTCGTGTCCAGTGACGAGCAAAAATAGAAAAGTCTTCTCTGAAAGTCAGCAAGTGTTAGCAACAAAAAAGGGGGCTAAGATTCAACCCCCCTTCTCTTAGCCACTGAAACCATCAATTGGTATCAGAGCTTGGTCTCAAAGAGATCAAGCTTTGCAGCTTGGAGTAAAGATCCTTATGGTAGAAAACAGTGGCGCAAATGTGGTGTCCTACAATCTCGCAGAAGGGCAGTCAAGCAACAGACCTCCTCTTTTCAATGGGAAAAATTATACCTATTGGAAGGAAAGGATGAAGATATTTGTACAAGCAGTTGACTACAGACTTTGGAAGATCATCCTTCAAGGGCCTCAATATCCAACCACTACAAGTGCTGAAGGAGTAGTTTCTCTCAAACCAGAAGCAACATGGACCGAGGAAGATAGGAAGAAGGTGGAGTTAAATGCCAAGGCAATAAATCTACTCAACTGTGCTATCAGCTTTGAGGAGTACCGACGAGTATCATGATGCACAACGGCAAAAGAAATCTGGGACAAGTTGCAAATCACTTATGAAGGAACCACCATTGTAAAGAAAACTCGGACAGACATGTTAAACAGGGAATATGAAATGTTTGCAATGAAGGAAGGAGAGTCCATTGATGAACTGTTTGAACGGTTCAACTCCATCATTGTTGGCTTAGATGCTCTGGGAATTACACATTCTGAATCTGTGCTAGTGAGAAGAGTGTTGAGATGTCTTACAAAAGAGTGGGAAACAAAAGCTTTAATTATTTCTGAGAGTAGTAGCTTAGATTCCATAACACTTGATGATTTGAGAGGAAATCTACTTGCTTTTGAAAACTCCTATTTGAAAAAAGATTTAAAAAAGAAAGGAATTGCTTTTTCTTCTGTGACTAACCCTCTGGATGATGAATCCAGTGATAACTCTTCTGAAAATGAGTTTGTGTTGTTTGCAAAAAAATTCAGGAAAATGGTGAAGCTCAAAGGCAAAGGTAGTAGCTCAAGGAAGATGAAGAAAGACCTTAGCAAAGTAACTTGTTACAATTGCAAGGAAATGGGTCATTTCAGATCTGATTGTCCCAAGTTGAAAAAGGAAGAGAAGCCGAAAAGAGTGAAGAAGAAGGGACTGATGGCCACATGGGAAGATTTGGAAAATGACTCAGATGATGATGATGAAGAGTCTGAGACTAAATCACAGCCCTGTCTCATGGCAAATGAGGTAGATCAGGTATCATTTCAAAACCCTGACACTGAAGACCTTCATCTTATGATAGACCATCTTTCTGAAAAAATAAGATGTTTTCTAACTGAGAATCAAGATCTTGAACAACAAAATTTCATTCTTAAAGCTGAAAATGACTTTCTCAAAGAAAAACTAAGAGAGGCCGAAACTGCTTGTGATCTTGTGGAAGAGAATAAGCAGTTAAAAGCCCAAGTTAGAAGCTGTGAAAGTGACCATTCTGTCCTTGCATATGTGAATTGTTTTAAGCAAAATGAAGAGTTTCTCAAAGAGGTTAAAAGACTTAAGGAAGACTTAGCTAAGTTCACCCAAAGTTCTGAAAATTTGAATCAAATCTTGGCTAGTCAAAAACCTCTTTATGATAAAGCTGGGTTGGGTTTTTATAAATCTGAAAAATCACATTTTGAAAACATTGCTTCATCTTCAAATGATGTAAAGTATCAAGACCCAACTTACTTTAACAAAACAGTAACTCCAAGATTTTGTAGACTATGTAACCGAAGTGGTCATTTTCCAGTTCAATGTTTCTTTGGAGAAAGAATGATAGGTGATAAAGTTTACAAGGTTGTTTTTTATTACAATGATTTGGGACATAAGAGATGGTTTAACGTGAAAGGATCCAAGAAAATTTGGATACCTAAGGTCACTTGAGTTTATTTTGTAGGTCTGCCTAGCATCCAAGAAAAAGGAAAATATGTGGTACATGGATAGCGGATGCTCTAGGCATATGACCGGAAAGACAACCTTCTTCATAAAGCTTGATGAATATGATGGAGGACTTGTCACTTTTGGAGATGATGCAAAAGGAAAAATAGTGGCTGTTGGAAAAGTTGGTAAAAACTTTTCATCTTGTATAAATGATGTTCTTCTTGTACATGGATTGAAACATAACTTACTTAGTGTTAGTCAATTGTGTGATTTGGGTTTTGAAGTTATTTTTAAGAAGCTTGTTTGCTTAGTTGTTTGTGAGAAAACTGGGGATGTTCTTTTTGAAGCTAAAAGATGCAATAATGTGTATGGATTAACTCTTGAGGATTTAAAGGAACAAAATGTAACATGCTTTACCTCTCTTGAATCTGAAAAATGGCTTTGGCATAGAAAGTTGGGTCATGCTAGCATGTACCAAATTTCTAAGCTAGTCAAAAGAATTTGGTTAGAGGAATTCCAAACATCAAGTTTGATAAGGATCTTACTTGTGATGCTTGCCAATTGGGGAAACAAGTAAAATCCTCTTTTAAATTAAAAGATGGAATCTCAACCAAAAGGCCATTGGAGATGTTACATATTGATCTTTTTGGTCCTACTAGAACTCAAAGTTTGGGAGGTAAATATTATGGTCTTGTGGTGGTTGATGATTACTCTAGATTTGGTTGGGTACTTTTCCTTGCTCATAAGAATAATGCATTTTATGCCTTCTCTACCCTTTGTAAGAAAATTCAAAATGAAAAGGATTTGAAAATTGTCCATTTGAGAAGTGATCACGGAAGAGAATTTGAAAATCAAGACTTTGAAAAATTCTGTGATGACTTAGGGATTTCTCATAATTTCTCATGCCCTAGAACCCCCCAACAAAATGGGGTGGTTGAAAGAAGGAACCGAAGCCTTCAAGAAATGACTAGGGCCATGCTATATGAGAATGAAATTCCCAAATTTTTATGGGTTGAAGCTGTGAACACAGCACGTTATATTTTGAATAGAACAATCATTAGAAAAGGGTTAAAGAAAACTCCTTATGAGCTATGGAAAGGAACCCCTCCAAATCTTAAGTACTTTCATGTTTTTGGATGTAAATGCTTTGTACTCAACAATAAGGAAAACCTTGGAAAATTTGATCCAAAATCCTATGAAGGAATGTTTGTTGGATATTCCACCACAAGCAAGGCCTATAGAGTTTATCTCAAGGAGCATAGGACAATAGAGGAATCCATACATGTTACCTTTTGTGATTCTAACTTAATTCCCAGTACTGTAAAGGACAATGATTCAGATTGTGAAGAGGATGGAACATGTAAAGAAAATCCCAAATTTGTGCAAAATGAAGAATCTGTCAGCCCGGTTTTATCTCGTCAGATTGAAGGAGAAACTTCCATTTTGTCTCCTGAGCAGACACGAGAAACTGAAACAGTGAGACCACCAGAAGTTCATCAAAGCTCTACACCTGTCCGAAAGCCTAGAGAATGGAAGTCTATGAGGGGTTATCCTCATGACTTCATCATTGGTGATCCCTCTCAAGGTGTAACCACAAGATCCTCCACCAAAAGGCAAACCGAACCTAGCAATCTTGCTCTCTTGTCACAAATGGAGCCCAACAATATCAAAAAGCTCTTGAAGATCCATCATGGGTCAAGGCCATGCAAGAGGAGCTTGCTCAATTTGACAAGAATAAGGTTTGGACATTAGTACCTCATCAGGATGGTAAGAAGGTAACGGGTACTAAGTGGGTATTTAAAAATAAACTTGGTGAGGATGGACAAGTTGTTCGTAACAAGGCTAGATTAGTGGCTCAAGGTTACGATCAAGAAGAGGGTATTGATTTTGATGAGTTTTTTGCTCTGGTAGCTAGAATGGAAGCAATTAGGTTGCTTCTTGCCTATGCTGCCCATAAGGGTTTCAAAATGTTTCAAATGGATGTTAAGTGTGCCTTCCTTAATGGCTTTATTGATAGAGAAGTGTATGTGACTCAACCCCCTGGTTTTGAACATAAAGAGTTTCCTAATCATGTTTTTAAATTAACTAAGGCACTTTATGGTCTTAGGCAAGCTCCAAGAGCTTGGTATGAGAGGCTTAGTGCCTTCTTGTTGGAAAACCATTTTCAAAGGGGTACCACTGGTGAGCGGATAATTTGTACGCTTTTTGGCATTGTTTTTAGTATGTTTTTAGTATGTTCTAATTAGTTTTTAGTATATTTTTATTAGTTTTTAGTTAAAATTCACTTTTCTGGACTTTACTATGAGTTTGTGTGTTTTTCTGTGATTTCAGGTATTTTCTGGCTGAAATTGAGGGACCTGAGCAAAAATCTGATTCAGAGACTAAAAAGAACTGCAGATGCTGTTGGATTCTGACCTCCCTACACTCGAAGTAAATTTTCTGGAGCTACAGAAGCCCAATTTGCGCGCTCTCAACAGCGTTGGAAAGTAGACATCCTGGGCTTTCCAGCAATATATGATAGTCCATACTTTGCCCAAGATTTGATGGCCCAAACCGGCGTTCAAAGTCACCATCAGAATTCCCAGCGTTAAACGCCGGAACTGGCACAAGAATGGGAGTTAAACGCCCAAACTGGCATAAAAGCTGGCGTTTAACTCCAAGAAGAGTCTCTACACGAAAAATGCTTCAATGCTCAGCCCAAGCACACACCAAGTGGGCCCGGAGGTGGATTTTTATGTCATTTACTCATATTTGTAAACCCTAGGCTACTAGTTCTCTATAAGTAGGACATTTTGCTATTGTATTTTCATCTTTAGATCTTTGGATCTTTGGATCTTTTGACCATCTTTGGATCATTTTTAGATCTTTTGATCACGTTTGGAGGCTGGCCTCTCGGCCGTGCCTAGACCTTGTTCTTATGTATTTTCAACGGTGGAGTTTCTACACACCATAGATTAAGGTGTGGAGCTCTGCTGTACCTCGAGTATTAATGCAATTACTATCGTTCTTCTATTCAATTCAGCTTGTTCTTGTTCTAAGATATCACTTGTTCTTCAACTTGATGAATGTGATGATCCGTGACACTCATCATCATTCTCACCTATGAACGTGTGCCTGACAACCACCTCCGTTCTACCTTAGATTGGGTGGATGTCTCTTGGATTCTTTAACCGGAATCTTCGTGGTATAAGCTAGAATTGATGGCGGCATTCAAGAGAATCCAGAAGGTCTAAACCTTGTCTGTGGTATTCTGAGTAGGATTCAATGATTGAATGACTGTGACGAGCTTCAAACTCCTGAAGGCTGGGCATTAGTGACAGATGCAAAAGAATCACTAGATTCTATTCCAACCTGATTGAGAACCGACAGATGATTAGCCGTGCCGTGACAGGGTGCGTTGAACATTTTCACTGAGAGGATGGGAGGTAGCCACCGACAACGGTGAAACCCTACATACAGCTTGCCATGGAAAGGAGTAAGAAGGATTGAATGAAGACAGTAGGAAAGCAGAGAGACGGAAGGGACCAAGCATCTTCATACGCTTATCTGAAATTCCCACCAATGAATTACATAAGTATCTTTATCTTTATCTTTATGTTTTATTCATCATTCATAACCATTTGAGTTTGCCTGACTAAGATTTACAAGGTGACCATAGCTTGCTTCATACCAACAATCTCTGTGGGATCGACCCTTACTCGCGTAAGGTTTATTACTTGGACGACCCAGTACACTTGCTGGTTAGTTGTGCGAAGTTGTGTTTATGCCATGGTATTGAACACCAAGTTTTTGGGTTCATCACTGGGGATTATTTGAGTTGTAGTGATCACAATTTCGTGCACCAAGTTTTTGGCGCCGTTGCCGGGGATTGTTCGAATATGGACAACTGACGGTTCATCTTGTTGCTTAGATTAGGTATTTTTCTTCAGAGTTCTTAAGAATGAATTCTAGTGTTTCAAGGTGATGTTCTTATCATCACCAAAGCTGATTGATTTTCATCAATTTAGCTCTTGAATGCAATGTCCTGCTGAAGCTTGTTCAGCCATGTCTAATTTCTTTAGACTGAAGCTTTAGACTAACATTGCATGATTCCTGGAATTCTCATTAAGAATTTTGATATCTTTATTTCCTCTTCACTTAATTTTTGAAAAAATTCAAAAAAAATTATAAAATCATAAAAACCAAATATATTTTATGTTTCTTGTTGAGTCTAGAGTCTCATGTTAAGTTGGTGTCAATTGCATGTTTCTGTTCTTCTTGCATTCATTTTTCATGTGTCTTAAGTGATCTTCAAGATGTTCTTGATGATTTCATTACTCTGATCTTTAAATTCTCTTGACTTGAGTGTTTTGTGTTTCTCATATGCATTTTCATTTTATTAGTGTCAGTAGTATACAAACTTCTAAGTTTGGTGTCTTGCATGCATTGTTATTTGATTCTAGTTGCATTTTGATTATTCCTCATTATTGAAAATCCAAAAATATTTTTAATTTGTGTCTTTTCAAGTCAATAGTACAGAGGATTGAAGATTCAGAACATTCAGCAGAGGAATTACACAGAAAAAGCTGGGCGTTCAAAACGCCCAGTAAGGAAGGCAAACTGGCGTTTAAACGCCAGCCAGGGTGCCTGGCTGGGCGTTTAACGCCCAAAAGGGTAGTGGTTTGGGCGTTAAATGCCAGAATGTGCACCATTCTAGGCGTTTAACGCCAGGATGGCACAAGAGGGAAGATTTTGTTTTCAATTCAAATTTTTTTTTTAGTTTTCAAAATCTTTTCAAAATCAAATCTTTTTCAAATCATATCTTTTCAATCAAATCTTTTTCAAAATCAATTTCTTTCCATTTTCAAAGATACTTGCTAACAATTAGTGATTTGATTCAACATTTCAATTATGTTGCCTTTTCTGTTGAGAAAGGTTTAATGTTTGAATCATATCTTTTCTTGTTAGCCAAGTTATAATTTTTTTAAATCAAATCTTTTTAAAATGTTTTTCAAATCATATCTTCTCAATCACATCTTTTTCAAAATAGTTTTCAATCATATCTTTTTTTAATTTCTAATTTCAAAATCTTTTTCAAAAATCACTTGATTTCTTTTCCACTCTTATTTTCGAAAATTTTTCAAAATGTTTTTAAAATCTTTTTAATATTTTCGAAAATTACTTCCCTTCTTCTCACATCCTTCTGTTTATGAACTAACACTACTCCTTAATGCACAATTCGAACTCCATCTTCTTTGATAAGTTCGAATCTTCTACTTCTGCCTTCTATTTTTCTTTTCCTCTGACACCTCAAGGAATCTCTATACTGTGACATAGAGGATTCCATATTTTCTTGTTCTCTTCACTTTCATATGAGCAGGAGCAAAGACAAAAGCATTCTTGTTGAGGCTGACCCTGAACCTGAAAGGACCTTGAAGCGAAAGCTAAGAGAAGCTAAGGCACAATTCTCTGTAGAGGACCTAACAGAAATCTTCAAAGGAGAAGAAACCATGGCAGCCGAAAACAACAACAATGCCAACAATGCAAGGAAGGTGCTGGGTGACTTTACTGCACCTACTCCCGACTTCTGTGGGAGAAGCATCTCTATCCCTGCCATTGGAGCAAACAACTTTGAGCTTAAGCCTCAATTAGTTTCTCTAATGCAACAGAATTGCAAGTTCCATGGACTTCCATTGGAAGATCCTCATCAGTTTTTAGCTGAATTCTTGCAAATCTGTGACACTGTCAAGACTAATGGGGTTGACCATGAGGTCTACAGACTTATGCTATTCCCTTTTGCTGTAAGAGACAGAGCTAGAATATGGTTGGACTCACAACCTAAAGAAAGCCTGAACTCTTGGGAAAAACTAGTCAATGCCTTCTTGGCAAAGTTCTTTCCACCTCAAAAATTGAGTAAGCTTAGAGTGGAAGTCCAAACCTTCAGACAGAAGGAAGGAGAATCCCTCTATGAAGCTTGGGAAAGATACAAACAATTGATCAGAAAGTGTCCTTCTGATATGCTTTCTGAATGGAGCATCATAGGTATTTTCTATGATGGTCTCTCTGAACTATCCAAGATGTCTTTGGATAGCTCTGCTGGAGGATCTCTTCATCTGAAGAAGACGCCTACAGAAGCTCAAAAACTAATTGAAATGGTTGCAAATAACCAATTCATGTACACTTCTGAAAGAAATCCTGTGAACAATGGGATAAATCAGAAGAAAGAAGTTCTTGAGATTGACACTCTGAATGCCATATTGGCTCAGAACAAAATATTGACTCAGCAAGTCAATATGATTTCTCAAAGTCTGTCTGGAATGCAAAATGCACCAGGTAGTACTAAGGAAGCTTCATCTGAAGAAGAAGCTTATGATCCTGAGAACCCTTCAATGGAAGAGGTGAATTACATGGGAGAACCCTATGGAAACACCTATAATCCTTCATGGAGAAATCATTCAAATCTCTCATGGAAGGATCAACAGAGACCTCAACAAGGTTTCAACAACAATAATGGTGGAAGAAACAGGTTTAGCAATGGCAAGCCTTTTCCATCATCTTCTCAGCAACAGACAGAGAGTTCTAAGCAGAACACCTCTGACTTAGCAACCATGGTCTCTGATCTAATCAAAACCACTCATAGTTTCATGACTGAAACAAGGTCCTCCATTAGAAATTTGGAGGCACAAGTGGGTCAGCTGAGCAAGAAAATTACTGAACTTCCTCCTAGTACTCTTCCAAGCAATACAGAAGAAAATCCAAAAGGAGAGTGCAAGGCCATCAACATGGCCGAATTTGGAGAGGAGGAAGAGGCAGTGAACGCCACTGAGGAAGACCTCAATGGACGTCCACTGGCCTCCAATGAGTTCCCTAATGAGGAACCATGGGAATCTGAGGCTCCCACTGAGACCATAGAGATTCCATTGGATTTACTCCTGCCATTCATGAGCTCTGATGAGTATTCTTCCTCTGAAGAGGATGAGTATGTCACTGAAGAGCAAGTTGCTAAATACCTTGGAGCAATTATGAAGCTAAATGACAAGTTATTTGGTAATGAGACTTGGGAGGATGAACCCCCTTTGCTCACCAAAGAACTGGATGACTTGTCTAGGCAGGAACTACCTCAAAAGAGACAAGATCCTGGGAAGTTCTCAATACCTTGTACCATAGGCACCATGACCTTCAAGAAGGCCTTGTGTGACCTAGGGTCAAGTGTAAACCTCATGCCTCTCTCTGTAATGGAGAAGCTAGGGATCTTTGAGGTGCAAGCTGCAAAAATCTCACTAGAGATGGCAGACAACTCAAGAAAACAAGCTTATGGACTTGTAGATGATGTTTTGGTAAAAGTTGAAGACCATTACATCCCTGCTGATTTCATAGTCCTGGAGACTGGGAAGTGCATGGATGAATCCATCATCCTTGGCAGACCCTTCCTAGCCACAGCAAAGGCTGTGATTGATGTTGATAGAGGAGAATTGATCATTCAAGTGAATGAAGAATCCTTTGTGTTTAAGGCTCAAGGATATCCCTCTGTCACAATGGAGAGGAAGCATGAAGAGCTCCTCTCAAAACAAAGCCAAACAGAGCCCCCACAGTCAAACTCTAAGTTTGGTGTTGGGAGGCCACAACCAACCTCTAAGTTTGGTGTTGAACCCCCACATTCAAACTCTAAGTTTGGTGTTGGGAGGTTCCAACATTGCTCTGAGCATCTGTGAGGCTCCATGAGAGCCCTCTGTCAAGCTACTGACATTAAAGAAGCGCTTGTTGGGAGGCAACCCAATGTTATATTTTATCTATTTTCCTTTGTTATTTTATATTTTCTGTAGGTTGATGATCATGAGAAGTCACAAAATCAATTGAAAAAGCAAAAACAGAATGAAAAACAGAAAGAAAAATAGCACACCCTGGAGGAAGATCTTGCTGGCATTTAAACGCCAGTAAGGCTAGCAGATGGGCGTTTAACACCCAGTCTGGCACCATTCTGGACGTTTAACGCCAGAAAGAGGCACCAGACTGGCGTTAAACGCCAGTAAAGGGCAAGAACTTGGCGTTAAACGCCAGAAATGGGCACCAGCCCGGCGTTTAACGCCAGAATTGGCACAAAGAACAATTTTGCTCGCCAATTGGTGCAGGGATGACTTTTCCTTGACACCTCAGGATCTGTGGACCCCACAGGATCCCCACCTACCCCACCACTCTCTCTTCTCTTCCCCAAAAACCCCTCACCTATCAAATCCCATCTTTCTCTTCACCACTCACATCCATCCTTCATAAAACCCCACCTACCTCACCATTCAAATTCAAACCACTTTCCCTCCCAAACCCACCCTCACATAACCGAAACCTACCCCTCTCTCCACTCCTATATAAACCCATCTTCACTCCTTCATTTTCACACAACCTAAACACTACTTCTCCCCTTTTAGCCAAACCACAAAGCCATCTCCATCTCCTTCATTTCTTCTTCTTATACTCTCTTCTTTCTTCTTTTGCTCGAGGACGAGCAACCTTTTAAGTTTGGTGTGGTAAAAGCATTGCTTTTTGTTTTTCCATAACCATTTATGGCATCCAAGGCCGGAGAAACCTCTAGAAAGAGGAAAGGGAAGGCAAAAGCTTCCACCTCCGAGTCATGGGAGATGGAGAGATTCATCTCAAGGGTGCATCAAGACCACTTCTATGAAATTGTGGCCTTGAAGAAGGTGATCCCCGAGGTCCCTTTTAAACTCAAAAAGAGTAAATATCCGGAGATCCGACATGAGATCCGAAGAAGAGGTTGGGAAGTTCTTACCAACCCCATTCAACAAGTCGGAATCTTAATGGTTCAAGAGTTCTATGCTAATGCATGGATCACTAAGAACCATGACCAAAGTGTGAACCCAGACCCAAAGAATTGGCTTACTATGGTTCGGGGGAAATACTTGAATTTTAGTCCGGAAAATGTAAGGTTGGCATTCAACTTGCCCATGATGCAAGGAGATGAACACCCTTACACTAGAAGGGTCAACTTTGATCAAAGGTTGGACCAAGTCCTCACAGTCATTTGTGAAGAGGGCGCCCAATGGAAGAGAGATTCAAGAGGGAAGTCGGTTCAACTGAGAAGGCATGACATCAAGCCTGTGGCTAGGGGATGGTTGGAGTTTATCCAACGCTCAATCATTCTCACTAGCAACCGGTCCGAAGTTACTATAGACCGGGCTATCATGATTCATAGCATCATGATTGTTGAAGAATTAGAAGTTCATGAGGTGATATCCCAAGAACTTTATAAGGTGGCGGACAAGTCCTCTACCTTGGCAAGGTTAGCCTTTCCTCATCTCATTTGTCACCTCTGTTATTCAGTTGGAGTTGACATAGAGGGAGACATCCCCATTGATGAGGACAAGCCCATTACTAAGAAGAGGATGGAGCAAACAAGAGATCTCTCTCATCATCAAATCACTGAGATGCCTCAAGGGATGCACTTTCCTCCACAAAACTATTGGGAGCAACTAAACACCTCCCTAGGAGAATTGAGTTCCAACATGGGACAACTAAGGGTGGAGCACCAAGAACATTCCATTCTCCTCCATGAAATTAGAGAAGATCAAAGAATCATGAGAGAGGAGCAACAAAGACAAGGAAGAGACATTGAGGAGCTCAAGCACTCCATAGGATCTTCAAGAGGAAGAACAAGCCGCCATCACTAAGGTGGACCCGTTCTTTAATTTCCTTGTTCTTTATTTTCTGTTTTTCGAAAAAATCATGCTTATGTTTATCTATGTTTGTGTCTTGTGATCATTAGTGTCTTAGTGTCTATGCTTTAAAGTTATGAATGTCCTATGAATCCATCACCTCTCTTAAATGAAAAATGTTCTTAATTGAAAAAGAGAAGAATTGCATGAATTTTGAATTTTATAACAGTTTAATTATTTTGATGTGGTAGCAATATTTTTATTTTCTGAATGTATGCTTAAACAGTGCATATGTCTTTTGAATTTGTGGTTCATGAATGTTGGCTCTTGAAAGAATGATGAAAAAGGAGACATGTTACTGAGGATCTGAAAAATCATAAAAATGATTCTTGAAGCAAGAAAAAGCAGTGAATACAAAAAAAAAAAGAGAAGGAGAAAAAACAAAAAAAAAAGAAAGAAAAAAAATGAAAAAAAAGAGAAAGAAAAAGAAAGAAATAAAGTTGTGATCCAAGGCAAAAAGAGTGTACTTAAGAACCCTGGACACCTCTAATTGGGGACTCTAGCAAAGCTGAGTCACAATCTGAAAAGGTTCACCCAATTATGTGTCTGTGGCATGTATGTCTCCGGTGGTAATACTGGAAGACAGAGTGCTTTGGGCCACGGCCAAGACTCAATAAGTAGCTGTATTCAAGAATCATCATACTTAACTAGGAGAATCAATAACACTATCTGGATTCTGAGTTCCTAAAGAAGCCAATCATTCTCAATTTCAAAGGATAGAGTGAGATGCCAAAACTGTTCAGAGGCAAAAAGCTAAAAGCCCCGCTCATCTAATTAATACTGATCTTCAGAGATGTTTTTGGAATTCATTGCATATTCTCTTCTTTTTATCTTATTTGATTTTCAGTTGCTTGAGGACAAGCAACACTTTAAGTTTGGTGTTGTGATGAGCGGATAATTTGTACGCTTTTTGGCATTGTTTTTAGTATGTTTTTAGTATGTTCTAGTTAGTTTTTAGTATATTTTTATTAGTTTTTAGTTAAAATTCACTTTTCTGGACTTTACTATGAGTTTGTGTGTTTTTCTGTGATTTCAGGTATTTTCTGGCTAAAATTGAGGGACCTGAGCAAAAATCTGATTCAGAGACTAAAAAGGACTGCAGATGCTGTTGGATTCTGACCTCCCTGCACTCGAAGTGGATTTTCTGGAGCTACAGAAGCCCAATTGACGCGCTCTCAACGGCGTTGGAAAGTAGACATCCTGGGCTTTCCAGAAATATATGATAGTCCATACTTTGCCTAAGATTTGATGGCCCAAACCGGCGTTCAAAGTCACCATTAGAATTCCCAGCGTTAAACGCCGGAACTGGCACAAGAATGGGAGTTAAACGCCCAAACTGGCATAAAAGTTGGCGTTTAACTCCAAGAAGAGTCTCTACACGAAAAATGCTTCAATGCTCAGCCCAAGCACACACCAAGTGGGCCCGGAGGTGGATTTTTATGTCATTTACTCATATTTGTAAACCCTAGGCTACTAGTTCTCTATAAGTAGGACCTTTTGCTATTGTATTTTCATCTTTAGATCTTTGGATCTTTGGATCTTTTGACCATCTTTGGATCATTTTTAGATCTTTTGATCACGTTTGGAGGCTGGCCTCTCGGCCATGCCTAGACCTTGTTCTTATGTATTTTCAACGGTGGAGTTTCTACACACCATAGATTAAGGTGTGGAGCTCTGCTGTACCTCGAGTATTAATGCAATTACTATCGTTCTTCTATTCAATTCAGCTTGTTCTTGTTCTAAGATATCACTTGTTCTTCAACTTGATGAATGTGATGATCCGTGACACTCATCATCATTCTCACCTATGAACGTGTGCCTGACAACCACCTCCGTTCTACCTTAGATTGGGTGGATGTCTCTTGGATTCTTTAACCGGAATCTTCGTGGTATAAGCTAGAATTGATGGCGGCATTCAAGAGAATCCGGAAGGTCTAAACCTTGTCTGTGGTATTCTGAGTAGGATTCAATGATTGAATGACTGTGACGAGCTTCAAACTCCTGAAGGTTGGGCGTTAGTGACAGACGCAAAAGAATCACTGGATTCTATTCCAACCTGATTGAGAATCGACAGATGATTAGCCATGCCGTGACAGGGTGCGTTGAACATTTTCACTGAGAGGATGGGAGGTAGCCACTGACAACGGTGAAACCCTACATACAGCTTGCCATGGAAAGGAGTAAGAAGGATTGAATGAAGACAGTAGGAAAGCAGAGAGATGGAAGGGACCAAGCATCTTCATACGCTTATCTGAAATTCCCACCAATGAATTACATAAGTATCTTTATCTTTATCTTTATGTTTTATTCATCATTCATAACCATTTGAGTTTGCCTGACTAAGATTTACAAGGTGACCATAGCTTGCTTCATACCAACAATCTCTGTGGGATCGACCCTTACTCGCGTAAGGTTTATTACTTGGACGACCCAGTACACTTGCTGGTTAGTTGTGTGAAGTTGTGTTTATGCCATGGTATTGAACACCAAGTTTTTGGGTTCATCACCGGAAATTATTTGAGTTGTAGTGATCACAATTTCGTGCACCAACCACCGACACTACTTTATTTATTAAAGCATCTAATGATGATATGCTCCTTGTTCAAGTTTATGTTGATGACATTGTATTTGGTTTGGCCAATGTTTCCTTGTGTGAAGAGTTTGGAAAACTCATGACTAGTGAGTTTGAGATGAGTTTAATGGGAGAGCTTACTTTCTTTCTTGGCCTCCAAATTAAGCAAACTCCTAGTGGTACTTTTATTCACCAAGGGAAGTATGCAAAAGAACTTATCAAAAAGTTTGGCCTAGAAAATTCCAAATCAATGGGCATTCCTATGCATCCCAATACTAAACTTGAAAAGGATGATGATGGCCAAGATGTGGATGAAACAAGGTATAGAGGAATGATAGGTTCACTCATGTACCTTACCTCCTCTAGACCGGATATAGTCCAAAGTTTGGGTGTATGTTCAAGGTTTCAATCACATCCAAAAGAATCCCACCTTACGGCTGTTAAACGCATCATTAGATACATTAAGGGAACTTGTAATTATGGATTATGGTATCCTAAATCTGATGACTTTTGTGCAGTAGGTTTTTGTGATGCAGATTATGCGGGATATCGAGTAGATAGGAGGAGCACCTCAGGCATGTGTTGCTTCCTTGGAAGCTCACTCAACATGTGGTCAAGCAAGAAACAAGCCACAGTGGCTCTATCCACTGCTAAAGCCGAATATGTTTCCGCATCTGCATGTTGCTCACAATTAATTTGGTTAAAAACCCAATTGGAAGATTACAAATTAAAAATCAATAGTATACCCTTATTTTGTGATAATATGAGTGCTATAAACATTTCAAAAAATCCTGTTCTGCACTCAAGAACTAAGCACGTTGAGATAAAATATCATTTTATTAGGGAACATGTGCAAAAGGGTACTATTGATATTCAATTTGTAAAATCTGAAGACCAAATTGTTGATATTTTTACAAAACCTCTCTGTGAAGACAGATTCTGTACATTGAAAAAAAAGTTTGGGAATGTTTGATTTAAGTTTCATTGAAAATCTCTGAATATGTGACTTTGTTCAGTTTTGCTCGTAGGTTTGGACGAGATGAAAAATAATGGCATAATGGAAGAGCTGTGGTCAAGGGGGAGGCAACGCAGAATTCAAAATTTTATGGGCCCCACCAAATCTCTTGGTTGTCTTATCATATCTTATGGAAGAAGCATAGGTCAAATCAAATCCTTCTTTTTCAACTAATCCCTTGATTTAAGGAAACCATCTTTTCAAACTCTTGGAAACCACCCTGGTCATTAATCACCCACCTTGTGCATTAACTATCTCATATTCTCCTTTCACTCAACATTTATTCCATCCATCCTCTCTCACACAGTTCGATTTCATTCACTCTTTCATTTCCTACCCTTTCACTCTCATTATCATGAACAAAAAGGACACACCCGAAAAGAGCACTCAGAAGTTTAAAGGGATTGCCTTGAATGACACCAAGGAGCCAGCAAATTTGGAGTCATGGGATTTCAAGAAAGAGTTTCATAAGCCACACTCTCACTATGATCCATCTAGGTTCGACTCATGTGCTTCCCATGTATTCCACAATGAAGTTCTGAAAGAACGCGATCTCTGTGCTACTTATCTAGTCAGCCTAGACTCACTCTCTGCCAACGGGATCAATGTCTCCTCTCTATTTGATAATCTTCAATGGACTCCTCTGCTTCACATCCGGAAGCCAATTTACCCAGGTTTAGTCCGTGAGTTCTACGCCAACATGAGACTTATTGATGGCACAATCCACTCATATGTGAAGAAGAGTCATATCACTCTTGATACTGGAACCATTGGGATGGCTCTAGGTTACAAAGAAGAAGGACCAAGAGCATACATGTCCAAGAAATGGGATCTACAGGTTGGGATCACTTACCAGATGGCTTTAAATCACATCTGCGAAAGTCTCTCTAGAATGGATGAGACTAATCCAACTCTCAAGAACCTTGGTCCAGATAAGATAATTCTTCTTTACAAACTTATATCCCACATTCTAATACCACAGGATGGCTCACTCCACCAGATAACAGTCTCTGATTTTCTTGTCCTTTTTGCTCTTGTTACCTCTTCTCAAATTTCCTTTGCATATCTTATGATAAGGCATATATGGGAATCAGTAAAGAATACAAAAAATGCTAGTCTTCCATATGGCATGTTTCTCAGAAGCATTTTTGAGTATTTTGAAGTTGATTTAACAAATGAAGCGGTTGAGAATAAAGTTGCAGTCATTAAGGGTATATGATGCTGAAATACCTTGAGGACCAGCTGGGAGTTAGTAGTGAAGAAGGCACTGAAGAAGGCATTTGAGAATTTGATTTTGCTATTTGTCTTATTCTAGGCTCAATATGACACTATGTTTTGTATAACTGTCAGTACTATGTGATACTCTGTTGACACTCCTGGGATATATTTTGCATATTATGTTATATCTTCTTGCAGGTGCCCCCAAGATGACAAAAGGGGGAGGAAATTTAGGTTCCAAAATTGAAATTGGAATGAAACAGGGGCTGAAAAAACAGGGGAACAGGGGATGAAATTTTCATTTGAAAATTCATGATCACCCTTGTTCAAAGAATGCATGTTGCATTTGTTTTACTATGGTCACTACTGTTTGAACTGTATTTTTTTGGTTTATCATGATTAGTTTATTTGACATTTGGTTTATAATGATTGATTTATTTTGATGCCTGGCTGTTGTTTCATCATTGATAAACTTGTTGGATTGAAAATTTATTTTTGGCAGTTCCTTTAATCTGTGATACATAAAAACTGCCTTGTTTTGTTCTTCAAATATTTTTCATCATGTTGCTTTGCTCTGATATTCTAAATGGGAAAATGTTTGAAAAATACTTGGATACTTTTAGGTTGAGCAGTAAATCAGTTTATGATATCAAATGAGTTTTGAATATCAATTAAAAGTGCTCATAAATCAAGCATTTAGCATCATAAAATATGCTAAATAACATTATTACTTGAAGCTTGATTCAAATGTTACAGGTTAGTGCTTCCCTTAGAAAAAATGGTATATATTAAGGGGGAGCCATGTGACATTTAGAAAGGGGGAGAAATTCAAAATCAAAGGGAGTACTCTTTACTCTATCTATAAATTTCTTTCCATTTCAATTTTAATAATGTTTGTCATCAAGGGGGAGATTGATGAGTTTGGAAAACTCTAAACTAAATTGATGATGATCAAACATTATTAACAGCAAAATTATTGAGCTAATCTTGATTAATGTGTTAATTAAAATAATTTTTGTTGTGCAGGGTTAATATTGGGCCGAAAACAATTTCTGGTGCAAGCCCAAATTACTCTCAGCCTTTAGATTTGATAATATATGATGAATATGGCTGATTTAATGTTACTTGGGCCCAAATGATTTTGATTGCTCTAAGCCCAAGTGTGTTACATGCTTTCTATTATGCTTGTGCATGTTCCAAAATTTTATCAAGAAAGCAAATGTTATTATTAGGTCAAGATCAAATATTGTTACAATCAAGCCCAAACTTTATGAAAGTTCCTCATGCATGATCCGAAACCAAAGAAGAAAGAAAGCAGAATTGCTTTCAACGGATCCAAGGATTCAAACATTAGATGGATTCCAAAATTCATTTAATTGCCATATATTGCATGGGAACTATGAGAGAGAATATGAGTGACTTTGATTTGATGGACATCATTGAGCTACACGTTACTCAGTAAAGGGAAGTAAACATTTATTTTGCTTTATCAAACTACCTTTGTTAATGTCCATATTCTCTTTCTCCTTTCTCTCACAACTCTTTCTCTCTTCGGTTATTACTCAGAAAACATTGGCAGCCATGGAAGCAAAAGTGAGCTACCGAAATGGAGAGAAAGCAAGCCTAAAGACCATCACAATGATGGCAAGAAAACATACTAAAATAAAAATGAGTTGTGGCTGAGATATTCACCAAATGTGGTTAGATTTGGTGAGATTATCTTGAGCCTTTCATGCTCAAAAATGGAAGATGAAGATTCGGCCAGCAAGGGAGATTCTTGAAGCATGGCTTGTCTTTGATTCTGCTTAACCACCACAGGGAGTAGCTAGCGTGGCGAAGTGATGGTTGAGGCAGAGATTGAAGCAGATGAAGTCATCATCATCATGAAGCATCAAGGGCCAGAAATCCATCTTGGAGAGGAAGCCAAGGATGGAGAGCTCGGATTGATGAAGGGTGATGATCAAGAAAGGACTAGAGGTAATTGCATGTTGGGTTTTACATGGTTATCTCTTCTCTCTCTAAGTGGCCGAACCGATTCTGTTCATTGAAGGAGGAAGAAGTTGGTTCGATTTTGGCTTCAAGTGTGGAGGCTTTCCTCTTCTTTAAAAAAGGGGGGAACAACCACTGTTTGAAGCAGGGAGAAAATTTGAGAGTGCAAGGCACAGAGTTCTCAGAGCTACCTGAGCTAACAGTTTTTCTTTTCTCCTTCAATGTATTCTGTTTTGTAATTTTTCTGTTTAATTTTGTCATGTCTTGAGTCTCATGGAAAAAGGCAAACAGTGAGGTTTGTAAGAAAAAGCCATAGAGCGGAAAAAGGCAGAGAGTGCAAAATTAAAAGAAAAAGCCATAGATGTCTGAGAGTTCCTTTGTTCATCTATGTTGTGTATCATGATTCTGTGGGAATCCCCTTGTAAGTTAGGTTAGCACTTTACAAGTTGTAATCAGATTGATTATAGTGAAATTCCATCATGTTTGTGATGGAGACTGGATGTAGGCTGCACTGCACTTAGCAGCCGAACCAGGATATATCTGGGTGCAATCTTCTCCTTCTTTCTACTCCATTTCTGTTTTTACTACACAGGAGCAAAAAAAACCAGAATTATCTCGTGCCAAGTAACAAGACAAAAAGAAAAGTCTCGTGGCAAGGGACGAGACAAAACAAAGTTGCTCGTGTCCAGTGACGAGCAAAAATAGAAAAGTCTTCTCTGAAAGTCAGCAAGTGTTAGCAACGAAAAAAGGGTCTAAGATTCAACCCCCCTTTCTCTTAGCCACTGAAACCATCAAATGTCAAAATGCCTTTCTCGATTTAAGCTTCCTTTCAAGAACTCATTTACTAATCCTTAAAGAACTTCCTTCATAATTATTTTCGACTAACACATACATAGTAACTAAATGAATTTAAAGTATCAACTTAGCAATAGCAAACACGAAAGTACATATAGTGATACATATACGCAAAATAAATTCATGATATAAATGTGTTACGGACCCGACCCTTGGGTCCCGCACTGAAACAGTCTCTGACCCGAACACCCAAGGTCAGCCCTTTTCCTCTAATCGGCTCAAAATGGCTCCACATCCTCCAACCAATGTTCAAAGTCAAATATCTCCATTATCTTAGCAAGATAAAATAAGATATGATGAGATAACTACCACTAAGCTATATAAAGGGGAACCTAAGGCCCCCTCAAGTACGTCATTCATTCCACACCTTATACATCTCAGATCAATTCTGACTTGAGTATCAGAGTGTCTTTGCAGGTTCTACCCCCATGGCTCCAGTCAGATAATTCGGCGACCACCATGACTCATAAGTTCCCGATCCATCTCATAACCAGTACTGAAACTCTCTAGTACATTAGCGCTGTCTGTGAGGACTGTTGAATCACGGCGGCATGGCGGATAACCCCAACGAGCAATCTCTGAGCCATCACCACGACTCACATCCACAAAGTCCAAACCCAAACACTGAGATACCACCCCTCCCACCCATGATAGGGTAACAAGCACTGTACACTGCGAACCAAGTCCACCCCATGAAACCTGGGCTCTCGACGTCTTAGGCGAAAAAGCAGGCCAAATAATTGAAGAACTATGCCTCAAAGTGCAAAACCTCAAAGGACGGGTTACGACCAAAGAATGGTATCATGTGAAATACTGAAGCCACGCGACTTCCAGAACCCAATCTTACTGTTAAACCAGGAACAGGTCACCCGAACGGCGACATAGCAAAAGACACGACCGCAGCATTTTTTAAAAACTAGAACACCAAGACGACGAAGACGGCTGATGGCACCATCGGGAAGCAAAACAAGCTCGAAGTGAGAATGTGATAATGGAAGCCACCCTGTACACTGAAAAACTTTTAAGAGCCAAGCTTCCAAAGAGCTTCAATAAGCCCACAGACATGAAATACGATGAAACTAAAGATCCCAAGGAACATCTAACAGCTTTCGACGTCAGGATGAACCTGGAAGGAGCCGTCAATGCGGTCCAATGTAGGGCCTTCCCGGTAACCTTGACCAGACTCGCAATCAAATGGTTCAACCCCTCCCGAACGGCTCTATAGCTAGCTTTCACGACATTTCGAGAAAGTTCATGACTCAATTCACCACTAGAATCACCAAAGCTAAATACCCCATTAGCCTACTCGAAGTCACCTAAAGGCAAGACGAATCCACGAGAAAATGCCTCGATAGGTTCAACACGAGTGTCTAATGGTTGACGGACTCACAGACTCAGTCGCTAGTCTTTGTCTAAGCAACGACCTCATGAATAAGGACTTCTGGAAACACCTCACCACCAAGCCGGTCTGGACTATGCACGAACTTCAAAGCATCACAAGGGAATATATAAACAACAAAGAGATGAGTCAAGTCGTGACTACCAAAAAATGGCAGCACGGCAACACGGCACCTCATAATAACCTGCTACTGAGAGAAACTCAGAAAGAGCACTCCAAGCCAACAAACACCAACCGACCACCCAAGGTGGAAAAATTCTCAACCTACACTCCCTTGCCTACTCCCATTACAGAGATCAACCACCAAATAGTGGAGCAGGGTATCCTCCTGAAGGGACGACAATTGAAAAAGCAGACAGGCGGCAACAGGACCCTGTACTATGACTATCACCGAGGATACGAGCATAAAACCCAAGACTACTGATGAGCGGATATTTTATACGCTTTTTTGCATCATTTTTATAATGTTTTTGTTATGTTTTGTTTAAATTTTATTATATTTTTATAGGTTTTAGTGCAAAATTTACATTTTTGGATTCTACTTTGAGTTGTTGTGTTTTCTGATGATTTCAGATAATTTCTGGCTGAAATTGAGGAGTTTTGGCAAAGTCCGATTCAGAGGCAAGGAAAGCGTAGCAGATGCTATTAGATTCTGACCTCCATGCATTCAAACGAGCATTTATGGAGCTACAAAAATCCAAATGACGTGCTCTCAACGGAGTTGGAAATCTAACTTTCAGAGCTTTCCAGCAATATATTATGATATACACTTTTCTACGAAGGAGCCTGCCCATATTAGGCATTGAAAGCCAAGAAGTTACCCCCTTTCTAGCGTTCAATGCCCCAAAGGAACCTAAGCCAGCATTGAACGCCACATTCCACCCCATTCCTGGCGTTCAACACCACCAAGAGGCATAAGACAGCGCCAATCACCTCCCTAATGGATGTTTAACGCCCATTCCTCAAGATGGACGCCAAGCTCAGCCCAAGTACACAATCAAAGTGGGCCCAAGAGTGGATTTTCGCACCTTTAGTCTAGTCTATCATACTTTTGAACCTCTTAGTTATTAGGTTATTATATATAGAACAAAGATCACCACTGTTAGAGATCTTTTGCCCTTTTTCACATTTTACTATTACTTTCTGTAAGCTATGAGCTACTAAACCTCCTAAGTCAGGGTTAGGAGCTCTGTTGATTCTCATGGATTAATAATATTATTGTTTCTATTTCACTACACGTTTGATTCCATTCTCTTGTGCATTCTCGTTCTTCATCTCATGAATTGAGGATGAACCGTGGCACTCATCCTTGTTCTACATGGGTTCCGTGTGAGTCCTAACCCGGATAGCATTGAACCACAGCTAGAGAATGCACTACGGATTTCAAGAGAGTGCCTGGGTGACTTTGGATAAGTGACATAAAATTCCATTGACTATGGGTTCCTGAGGTTTCTGTGGTGTTAAGACTAGAGTCTGAGAAGCAACGTTCTCTAACCTGGAAGATCCGACCTTGCTGAGGTTTCTGTGGATTGCTTAGGTCTTCACCTTCGGCTATAGTGGGAAGCCATGAGCTAACTTGATGAGGATGTTACATGAGTTGCTCGGATATAGTGGACTACTATGGTTTAGTGGAGACTAACTTGATGAGGATGCTACATGAGTTAGTCAATTACAGCTGCCATTGAATGAATCGTTCGTTATTGAAGTAGATAGTAAGAAAAGTTACTCCAGAAAGAATACCCATCTCCGAAGCCTTAATTGAATCTTTATCACTATTTTCACATCAATCTGGTATTTTGTTTCTTTTACTATTTTGTTTATACTTTCAACAAACAACCATCTTTTCTAATTGCTTGACTAAGATCTACAAGATAGCCATTGCTTGCTCAATCCAAAAATCTCCGTGGGATTCGACCCTCACTCACCTGAGGTATTACTTGGACGATTCGGTGCACTTGCCGGTTCATCTATACAAAATTTGCGCAGTTCAATTTTACGCACCAAATTTTTGGCGCCGTTGCCGGAGATTGTTCGAGATTGAGAAACTATCGGACTATCTTGTTGCTTAGGTTAGGTATTCTTTAAGGTTTAGTACTCTTTTAATTGTGTTTCTTGTTTTCTTTTTCAAAAAATTTTCAGAACCTTTTCTTTTCGTTATTTTTTGTTTGAATCTTGTGTCAATCTTTAAGTTTAGTGTCTTTTGGTGTTTCTTTGTTTTTCTTTCTTTAGTTTTTCGAAAAATTGTTCTTGAGTGTTCTTCGTTGTGTTCGAATTGTTCTTGATATTATTCTTTGTTTGACCTTAAAATTTTTAAGTTTGGTGTCTTTTAGTTGTTTTTCCTTTAATTTTCAAAAAATTAGTGTCATTTGATCTTAAATTTTTAAGTTTGGTGTGTTTTAGTTGTTTTTCTTTTTCTTTAGAATTCAAAAATCAAAAAAATATTTCTTTTGTCTTTATTCAAATTTTTGAAATCTTTACTATCTTTTTTTATCTTGATTTAAAAATTTTAAGTTTGGTATTTTCTTGTTAGTAAAGTTTAAATTTTAAATTTTAAATCTTATCTTTTCAAATCTCTTTCAAATTTTTATCTTATCTTTTTTTATCTTTCTTTAAATTTCAAAAATCCTATCTTATCTTATTTTAACTTCAAATTTTAAAATTCAATTTCAAAATTTAAAATTCAATTTTCAAATTTCAAAATCAAATCTTTTTCAAAATTCAAATTTCAATTCTTATCTTTCCAAAGCTTTTTCAAATCTTTATCATTTTTTTTACTTTAAATCCTTCCTATCTTATCTTCTTTTAAAATTTTAAATTTTAAATTCTTATCTTTTCAAATCTTTACTATCTTTTGAATTTGATTTTCAAAATCTTTAAATCTTATCTTTCTTATTCTTTTTAAAATCTTTTATCTTATCTTTCTTTTTAAATTTTAAAACTTACTTATCTCATCTTTTTAAATTTAAACTTTTAATTTTCAATTCTTTACTTCCTTTTAAAATTGAATTTCAAAATCAAATCTTTTATTTTCAATTCTTGTTTATTAGTTAGTTATTGTTTTACCTTAATCTCTTTCTATTTCCTTTCTCTTTCTTCTTTTTCAAACCCTCCTAACTACTTTCTCTTTCTTCTTTTTTGAAAACTTCATCTCTCTTTTCCTCCCTATTTTTAAAAATATCTTCTCTTTTCTCTCTATTAATTTTCGAAAACTATTCTTATTAAAGGACATCTTTTCTTTTCCTCTTAATCTATCTCTCTAACAAAGGACCTCTATACTCTGACATAGAGAATTTCTTCTTCTCTTCTTGCATTCTTTCTTTTTATTTATGAGTAGGAACAGGGATAAATAACCCTTCTTTGATCCTGATCCTGAACCTAGGAGGACTCTAAGGAGGCGTTTACAAAATTTTAGAGTACAACACTCCGGAGGAAACCTCATAGAGCTTTTCGAACAAGAAGCTGAGAATACAGACATGGCAGCTATTTCCAATGATAGAGGAGACGCAAGGAAGGTCCTAGGTGACTTTACTGCACCCACTTCTGACTTCTTTGGACGGAGCATCTCTATACCTACCATTAGGTCACTCTAGTTCAACTAAACTGTCAGTTTCATGGACTTCCACAAGAAGATCCCAACAGATTCATCTTTGACTTCTTGTAGATCTGTGATACTGTCAAGACTAATAGAGTGGATCCATAAATTTACAAGCTTATGCTTTTCCCCTTTGCTGTAAGGGACAGAGCTAGGTTATGGCTGGATTCTCAGTCTAAGGAAAACCTATACTCTTGGGAGAAGGTGGTCATTTTTTGTGAAAATTCTAGACCGAGATTTATCCCACATCAACCACCACCACCGCCATTATCATCATGGTCATCATCATCATCATCAGAATTCTCCAAAATCAACCAAAATTTACTAGAAGTATAACAGAAGTCCAAACTGAACCAGAACCCACCACAACCACCACCATTGTCATTATGGTCATCATCATCATCATTAGAAGAACAATGGATAATGAAATCATAAGAAGAAATATAAGAATAACAACAATAACAACAATGATAATGGAATCATAAGAAGAACAACAAAACTCAGAACCTACCACCACCATCCCGACCCAGAACTTAGAAAATCGAAACTCAAAAAATCTGAATAATCAAAACTCAGAACCATCAATAAAACTCAAAACTAAAATTCTTCCCCTTTTATTAACAAAACATAGATCCAATTACAATAATAAAAAATCTCCAAATTCATTTTCAATTAGGGTTAAGTACGATTTTAGTCCCTAAGGTAGGGGTTGAGAATTTATTTCGTTCTCGGCCTATTTTTTGCTACAAAATGGTCCAAAAGATTTAACTTTGTTTTAAAATTGTCTTTTTTACCAAAATTTTAATTTTTATTATGAAAATACCCTTAACAAAAAAATTTTAAAAAAAAAGAAAAAAAAAAGAAAAGAAACACGGGTTAAAGGAAATGGGGGAAGGTATCAGTTGGAAGGGGGTTAGGTTTTGGTTCAGGGAGAAGAGGGGGAAGGGAAGGGAAGGGGAAGGGGAAGGGCCACCACCGCTGCTCCTCGCCGCCGCCGCTCCTGCTCCTCCTCGTTCAGTCCTCACCGCTGGATCTCACTGTGAGGATGGATGTCGCGTGCCGCGAGCCATTTCTGCTCATCTTCGTCGTCCTCGCCAACGTCATCACCTCACCCTCACCATCATAATCGCCTCGCCATCGCTCTTGTCTCGCCGCACCTCCTCCTCGCCATCGCACCTCGTCTCATCGTTTGTTTTGGTAATTATATTTATAGATTTTTGGTTCTTATAATTAAAAGGGTTAAGTATGATTTTGGTCCCTACGATAGGGATCAAAAATTTATGTCGTTCCTTGTCTTCTTTTCGCTACAAAATGGTCCCAAAGGTTTAACAAAGTTTTAAAATCGTCCTTCGGATGAAAATAGCCTTCCCCTTCGTCTTAAAATCAACCAAAATCAACAGAAGCAGAACAGAAGCACAAGCTGAACCAAAACCCACCACCACCACCACCGTTATCATCATGTTCATCATCATCATCATCATCATAACTTCCCCAAGATCAACTAAAATTAACCAGAAGCAGAACAGAAGCCCAAACTAAACCAGAATCCGCCACCACCACCACCACCACCATTATCATCATGGTCATCATCATCATTATCAGAAGAACAATGGATTATGGAATCATAAGAAGAAATATAAGAAGAAGAAGAACAACAACAATGATAACGGAATCATAAGAAGAACAACAAAACTCAGAACCCACCACCACCACCCCACCTAGAACTCAGAAAATCGAAACTCAAAAAATTAGAACAATCAAAACTCAGAACCATCAACAAAACTCAAAACTAAAATTCTTTCCCTTTTATTAACAAAACACAGATGCAATTAAAATAATAAAAAAATCTCCAAATTCATTTTCAATTAGGGTTAAGTACGATTTTAGTCCCTAAGGTAGGGGTTAAAAATTTATTTCGTCCTCGGCCTATTTTTCGCTACAAAATGGTCCTAAAGGTTTAATTTAGTTTTAGAATCGTCTTTTTTACCAAATTTTTAATTTTTATTCCCAAAATACCCTTAACAAATTTAAAAAAAAGAAAAGAAATACGGGTAAGGAAAATGGGGGAGGGTATCAGCTGGAAGGAGGTTTGGTTTTGGTTCAGGGAGAAGAGGAGGAAGGGAAGGGGAAGGGGAAGGGCCACCGCCGCTCCTGCTCCTCCTCATTCAGTCCTCGCCATTGGATCTCATCGTGAGGGTGGACATCGCGCGCCGCGAGCCGTTTTTGCTCCTCCTCTTTACCCTCGCCGACGTCATCACCTCACCCTCGCCGTCATCGTCGCCTCACCGTCGCTCTCGTCTCGCCGCACCTCTTCCTCGCTGTCGCATCTCGTCTCGTTGTTTGTTTTGGTAATTATATTTATGGACTCTTGGTTCTTGTAATTGAAAATGAATTTGGAGATTTTTTATTATTGTAATTGCATCTCTATTTTGTTATTAAAAGGGAAGAATTTTAGTTTTGAGTTTTGTTGATGGTTCTGAGTTTTTTTGAGTTTTTGAGTTTCGATTTTCTGAGTTTTGGGTGGTCATGGTGGTAGTGGGCACTGAGTTTTGTTGTTCTTCTTATGATTCCGTTATCATTGTTGTTGTTGTTCTTCTTCTTATATTTCTTCTTATGATTCCATTATGCATTGTTCTTTTGATGATGATGATGATGATGACCATGATGATAATGGTAGTGGTGGTGGTGGATTCTGGTTCAATTTGGACTTCTGTTCTACTTCTGGTTAATTTTGGAGAAGTTCTGATGATGATGATGACCATGATGATAATGGTGGTGGTGGTGGGTTCTGGTTCAGCTTGGGCTTCTGTTGATTTTGGTTGATTTTGGAAAGAAGGGAAAAGGGTATTTTCGTCCGAAGAACGATGTTAAAACTTAGTTAAACCTTCGAGACCATTTTGTAGCGTAAAAAAAGGCACGAAACGAAATAAATTTTCGACCCCTATCTTAAGGACCAAAATCGTACTTAACCCAAAAAATAATGATCAAATATACAAAGTAATCTTTTTATAGGTATTCGTATTTAACGAAAAATTTAATTTTGATACATTAACAGTATAAAATATTTTACATAATTATTTAATCATATCTATTTTTTGGATAATTATTTATACAATTAATATAAAAAATAATTATTTTTATTAATAAAATATTACATAAATAGATATATGTGTGAAACCATTTTAACTGGTACATCAAAAATTAAATTCTTTAATAAATACATTTTTCATTTGATCCACTTTTTTCTAAAAGTATCAAAATAACTACTTAATAGAAGATACACGCAAAATAAATAAATAAATAAAAAATTTTGGTCTTTCAAAAAAATTCACATCGTATAAAATGACCAAAATATAAGAATAAAAATATTTTTTTAATAATACTTTTAAAAATCGTATCAAAATATAATATTTAAACTTTTTTTTCAAAATATATATTTAGAATAAATATTGAAATTGATCTTTAAGGAATTTAGGTCACACACTTGATTTCTAACAAATTTTTATTTTGTAAAATTTTTTAAGAATTGTTCTTGTCGTATACATTGGTTCTTTTGTTTTTTTAATGAGATCAATTGTGTGTTTAGATTAGCGTTTGTCAAACTCGAATTTAAATGAAAGTAATTTTGTAGAATTGATTTTGAATAAAAATGAGTATTAGCCAACATGATTTATATTTGAGAATTCTATACCAAAATTAATTTTGATAAAATGAATATTGTTAATTGTTTGGATAATATTAATTAAAATAATTTTTAGATAGATATTAATTAATTACTAAAATATATAATATTATTATTTAAGTATATGTAATTTTTTTATATACTTCTTTTAGTATATTTTTTATATAATATTTTTTATAGTTCTCTGTTTTAATATGTTATAATTTTTTATTATTATAATTAAAATTAATATTTTATTATTAAATTAAAAATAACATATAAAAATTGACAATTTTTATATATTTTTATAATAAAAATTAATATTTATTTATTAAATTAAAAATAATATATAAAATAACATATTTTAATATTTTTTAAGTACTTTCGATAATTTTATTATTATATTTTTTAAATTTTAACTTTTTACTAGTTATATTTTTATTATTATTTATGGTTAATTATTTATTTAATTTATTATTTTTAATAAGAATAATAATACATATGTTAAAAAATTAAAATAATAAATAATATACAAGAATTACAATGATAAATATTTTACAATATCAAACAAAAATATTTTATAATTTTTTTAGTACTCTCAATATTCTTTTATTTATTATTATTTTGGACCGTAAAATTTTATTATTTATGACTCAATTGTTATGTGTATAATCAGTTTTTTATTTACTTTGTTCTTTTTAAAAAAGATTAATAATTCATATTATAACAAAATTATAATAAAGAATTTAATAAAAAAATAAAAAATTAAAATATAAAAGAAAGTACTAAAAATAATTTAAAAAAATTAAAATATTTAAAATGACTTAAAACTAATCTAAATTCAACTGCCAAACATATTTCAGTGAAAGTAAAAGCTACAATTCCTCATTTAAAGTGAACGCGTTTTTAGGATGCAAAATTACTTCTATGTTCAGTGCAAAAAGCTTAAACTTACTCTTATCCTCTTTAACATATTTGTAAAATATACTTTAATTTGTCTTAGAAAAAGATATATTTTAAAATCTAATTGTATTATAATAAAATTTGTTAAGAATTTACTTATCTAATATGTATATTAAAATAAAAGATTTATATACACAAAAAATCATTCACTAAATTATCTATAATGTATTTAATTATTTATATATAAAATTATATGTGTTATTTAATTTATTTTTAATATATTTTATATTTAATATATAATATACATAAATAATTGATTTTTTATGTACATTTGGTATGATTGTTAAAAATTTAATTAAAATCAAAAGATTCACCTAATTTATTTAGTGTGATTAATTTTCAAAAATTTTTAGAAAATAAATATTTGTTAGAAAACGTATTTGGATGTTTATTCACATATTTAATATTTAATTATTTTTGTTTTTTTTAAGTGTTTAGTACTTTTTTTTATCTGTTGGAATCCTGTAGCGCTATTTATATCAACAATATATATTAGTCACCAAAAAAAATATCAACAATATATTATTTTAATAGATGTTTACAAAAGAAATAATAAAAGAAAACAATTAAGTTCAAATCCCTCCACCGAGATCAAAAGGCTCCACTGTGCAGAAAATTTCAAAATTACGCCCGCCATTTAATCCCTCCTAACCTACAATGCCATTTATTAACGGTCCTCTGTTTCTCTCTCAAATTATTTATATACCTTCCTCAGTCTCTGAGGTACGCTATTCAAATCTGCTCTCTTTCTTTCTCTATCGTTGTTGAGTTCCCTCCAATTTTCTGAGATGGCATCATCTGCTTCCACTTCAAGGCACTCTGTTCCCCAATCTCGCAAGCAAAAGGCCCTCGGTCTCCTATGCACTAAGTAATTACCCTCCCTCTCGTTCACTTTTAATTTAGTTAATTAATTAGTTATTATTAACACCAAATCAATATCTTCATTCATTTAATTAACTCTAATCCTGCAGTTTCCTGAGCTTGTATAATAGACACGACGTCCAATTCATCGGCCTCGACGATGCCGCCGCCCGATTAGGTGCGCCGCCGCCACTCACAATGTTAATATTACTCTCTGTTTTCAAACAGATCCAACAACATTGAAGCCGACAAAAAAGGTTAAACAACAATTTGATCATTGTTTCAGGTGTTGAGAGAAGACGGATCTATGATATCGTCAATATTCTCGAGAGCATCGGGGTCAGTTTTCTAATTTTCTTTTTTTCGGAATAAGTTTTGTTAGTTGTTTCGTATTTAATGTTTGAATTTGATTCGATTTGTGTGATGAAGTAGGTGCTTGCAAGAAAGGCCAAAAATCAATATACATGGAAAGGCTTTGGAGCAATTCCTGGAGCTTTTCATGAACTCAAGGTAACCGACCTTAATTTCATATTCTCAGATCTTAATCTTTTTATTCGATTCTAAATTATATTACTAGTATTAAACAATTATTATACATTTTCCATTGAATAGGAAGAGGGATTACGGGAGAATACATATGCTTTTGAAGGCGGAAATGACAACCTAAAAGTGAGTGGAGTTTACGATCTCTGGATTCGCCTCCTTTTTTTCGGTTTTAATTTGAATTTTTTATTTATTTATTATTTTTGAAAAAGCGACTAGGTTAACTAAGAGCGGGAAATTGAAATTAACCTAACTAACCGTACGTTGTAGGGGTCTGATGACGAGGATGATGAAGAAGCATTTTCTAATCCTGGGACCGGGAGTCAAAATGAAAAGTCCAATTCCAATTCAAATTCAAACTCTACAACACTTTCAAAATCTCTCAAAAATGGTAATTTTTCTTTCTTTCTTTCTTCGTATTTTTTCCAAAGAAAATTAAGCAAATTCATTAGTCGATGTTTATCTTCAATGGTCAGTGATTAAGAATAAAAATGTTGATATGGACTCTTCATAAAATTAAAATTGCATAGGTTTATCAAATTGTTCTAATTTTGGAAACGTTCCCATTTGATTGATTTCGGGCTATAATTCATGCTCGTAAGTCTTGCTAGTTAAACAGCTCAACAGAATGCAATAACTTTCAAAAGTAAAGAACCAAAAAAAAAAAATAATAATAATAAAGAAATAGAATACGCAATGTGAATATACCATGTTTAATTAAACACCCAAAAAAAAAAATACGATGTTTAATTAATTGATTAATTGATATATTCTCAAGATTACATGTGCATTGTATTTGCAGATAATCGAAGGGAAAAATCTCTGGCGCTGCTTACTCAGAATTTTGTAAAGCTATTTGTTTGCTCTAATGTAAGGGTTTCCAGAAGTTTCTGAAATATTCTAATTTGAATTATTAATTTTTATTTTATATAATTAAAAATCGATCGATTGGTCACCCTACAGATAGAAATGATCTCCCTTGACGAGGCTGCGAATTTGTTGCTTGGAGATGGCCACAGTTCATCATTAATGAGAAGTAAGTCGTTAGTATACTACCATCTTAAGCTACTGTTTTTTATATTTGACAAATGGGACCAAGTTTAATTTAAATACATTGTTGATATTATAAAATGTTCTATACAAATATACATAAGTAATAAATAATTAATAATGATTAACTATATCTTATTAATTTCATAAGACTTACTATATATCAAACAATTTTAACAAAATATATGATTGGATGTAATAGTGTATTTAGATTATATCTTAGGATTAATTAGGATTAATGCATAATATAGTATCATCGTCAAGATGATAACTTTAATCCAAAAAATTGTTTCATCCATAAAACTTACTGAAACCATACATCACATTCTGTTCATTTTTGCATAATTAGTTAATAGTAAAAATTCGCGTATAATTTTCTTTATATAAAATTAATAATAAAAATTATTAGATAATAATTTAGTCAAATTTTTTAAATTATATAATGGTCACCGATGGTGACTATTAACTTCACATGAACATAATTACATATAAATTTTTACCTTCCTTTAATTATATATAGTAAAACTACATTAGATTAGATTTACTTATATACATGATTTCAAATTTTCAATTAAAATTAGCGTCTGGAGAATCTATTTCCAAATAACAATTAATAACCACTATCCTTCACTTATACTTCCTTTTTTCTGTCTTTACAGCAAAAGTAAGACGCCTATATGATATTGCAAATGTGTTGTCCTCCATGAACCTTATCGAGAAGGTGATTATTATTACAGTTTCTTTATTATTTAGTTATTTGCTGAAAATTTTGGGTTTACCATGTTCTTGTAGTACTTGTAGTAGGTTATAAACTATGATTTTAATGGGATAGATCTAATTAGAGGTTTAAATATCTTATTATTTATTAATAATGAATGAGGTGTAGATTGAATACGTAACACGTGTATGAATTGAATACAGACCCATACCACAGATACAAGAAAACCAGCATTCAGGTGGCTGGGTTTGAGAGGGAAGGCACCTAACGAGTCCATTCAAAATTGTTCAAATCCAAACGAGTCTAGGAAAAGAGCGTTTGGAAGTGATGTCACAAACATCAGTTTTGAGAGGAACATAGTGGAACTAGGGGACTTTGCCTCTAAGAAGCTCAAAAAACTGGACAATGGTAGTGACATAGGTCAAGCAAATAGTTTTCAACAAGCTTCAAAGGGTTTTCAGTTTGGTCCTTTTGCACCCTCTTATGTGCCCAAAGTTGAAATACCCGAGAATAATAGTGTGAAGAAGTTTCATGATTGGGACAGTCTAGCAATTAAACATCGTCCACAATACCAAAACCAAGGTAACGAATATTTCTTCCATTCGTAATTCGTTGTATACTTGTATAACTCATCAAATATAAACTGTTTGATTGATATATAGTGTCTGATGATGGGTTTTGATGCAGCTTTAAGAGAACTATTCTCCCATTACATGGAAGCATGGAAATCGTGGTATTCAGAAGTTGTTGGGAAGAATCCAATGCAGATTTAATAACCCTAATTAGTAATTATGACCAAGTCAAACTGTGTATAGCCGTCCATTGTTGGTTGCATGTTCTCCATGCAACCGAAGTTACCAGTTACGGATTTTTCAATCGTGATGTTTTAGTTAGGCGGTTTTTTTTTTCAGATTCTTTGTCACATTCACAGTTTTTTAACTCTGTAGAGGGAAAAGCTATGTGCTCTGATTTCTTCGTTAATTTATGAAGAAACAAAAAAAAAAGTTTAAAATCAATTCATCCCTAAAAATATATTGCAAATTTTTTGGTTTTGTATTTGTAATTTTCATTTTTTTTTAAAAAATAAGTTTACATTCAATTGTGACAAAGAATAGTTATCTTTAGAGATATTCATGAATCATATTCGATTTGCATATTCACGGTATATATCTGAATTTAATTCGAAAATTGCGATATCGATCCAATCCGTACACTAATAGGTTTGAATTGCAGATTTATGTAGGTATTTGTATATTTGCAGATTTGCAAAAATAAATAAATAATTTTTTTTATATTTTATTTTAACTCATAATTATTACATATGCTGTATTATTTTATTTTTATTGTTAAAAAAATATGTTTAATAATATTTTAAGAGTAAATATATTTAAAAGAATAAAAAAATATTTTATTGATATTTTTTAATAAAAATAAACTTTTTAAAGTATATTTATATCTTTTACGGATATATTTGAGATTTGATCCAATATGCAAATGTGAAGATCGGATTGAATCCAAACTTAAAATTCACGGATATTGAATCTGATTTAATAATTTTAATATGGATCGAAATCTTAAGTTCCCTGTTATTGTTTTGTTTTTTTTTTTCCTTTTTAATAGACTAGGATTTACTCAATCTTAATGTTATTAATGTTATCAAATTCTTAAGTATTAATGTTATTAAATATATTATGAATAAAACTCTACATCCAAGTAAAATTCTTATCTAAGTTTATCCAAATTGTCGTAACAACTTTTCAAATTACATGCTGCTTCTCTTTCTCCTTTTTTTCTTTCTCCTCCTCATTCTCCTCGTATTTCTTCTTCTTCTTCCAAATTTGCGTAGGTTCTTCTTCCCTTCTTCTCCTCTTCTTTCTTCTTCCAAATTTGCACACATAAATTTTTTTCTTCTTCTCCTCCTCTTTCTTCTCTTCCTTAGAGATTATCAATTCAATTCAATTCATAACGAATCGAACATGTTATTAAGGTGAAACAATTGTATAATACTAAATGAACGAAATATTATCCATTATATAAAATCAAATTCAAAATCGCTTTCTGCATAATGTGGTAAAACAATTGTATAGTACTAAATGAACCAAATATTATCCATGATATAAAATTAAATTCAAAACATCCGTGTCTATAATTTAGAGATTATCAATTCAATTCATAATGAACCGAACATGTTATTAAGGTGAAATAATTGTATAGTACTAAATGAATAGAACATTATCCATTATATAAAATCAAATTCAAAACTGTGTCTACAAATTTAGAGATTATCAATTAAATTCAGCTTAGCAATAACATTCCATTCAATTCAATTGAAAAAATAATCCATTAGCAAAATGTTAGTGTTATTGGTGATGCCGATAACAAAAGAAAGAAGAAGAAGAGGAGGAGGAGAATCTGCGTGCGCGAAAAAAGAGAAGGAGGAGAAGATTTGCGTGAATTTGAAAGAAAAAGAAGATGATGTATGCACGTATTTGAAAGAAGAAGAAGAAAAAGAATCAGCGTGGGAGAGTAGAAAAAGAAAAAAGTGTAATAACACTCTTTTAACGAGAGTGGTTTTTGTTGATACTGAACCTACTTGAATAAACTTGGATGGAAAAATACTTGGATATGTAGCGATCCTTACACAAAAATCAGTTACCAATCAATTATTATATAAGAATATGTAATTAATATTTATGAAAAAATTTAATTATTTCAATTATTAATTATTAAAAAATATATATAATGACATATAATATATACACAAATATACAAATGCTGTATCTGTATACATGGAGCATTTTTATAACGCTATATTAATAGCCTATGTCACTACATAATTCATGACCCTCCCTTTCCCAAAGGTTTTTTTAAAGAAATATCAGAAACGATACAACAGCTCAAACTCGAGATAAGTGGCATCGATCATAATGAGAATCATTTTATTTTATTCATAGGTAAAATTGGGAATAAAGTTTCAGCATGCAATATCCATATGCATACAAATAGACATATAGTAAAGCCAACGAGTGCCAAATAGCACTGTTCTACATAGACATCCTACACTCACTATCACTCCCAAACATAACGAGGCACTGCCTAACCTTATCGGATCTCAGATTCCCAATACCAATTTATCATATCTCAATATGGTTACTTATCACAGCTTTGAAGGAGACTGGTACCAGCCCCATGGATCATTAGAGATATACTGAGTAACTTGCTTCACGCTCAAGTAGTTGTCAAGTCCCCTGAAAATAAATAAATAAAAGATACTCAACTAACATTTCCCTAATAAATTATTTATCCAGATTTGGCATTAATACAAGTTAGAAGTGTGTTCTCTCCATTGCCTTGCAAGGAGAATTCTGCTAAAAAAAAAAAAGGGACCATACCATTCTCCTAATTCGCGACCAAAACCACTACGTTTCGTGCCTCCCCATGGGGCTTGAGTAAAACATGGTTGAGAGCAATTGATCCATACAATTCCAGCCTTAAACGCCTGCATTGAACCAAGATAGTTTACTCAATTAAAGATGCAATCCAATTATTTCCTTGTTTCCAATGACAACCTAGGATCAGTCCCACCTTAGATACACGATCACATCTTTCAAGGTCATTTGAAATGACAGCAGCTCCTAACCCATAGCTGTAAAATATCAAGGCATACATAACACAAATATCAATAGACTAAAAAAGGAGGAGAAAAAAGCCAATGAACGAGTTAATATCAGTTTGCAAAATATCATCCACTCACATGGTGTCATGTGCTAGATCGAGAGCCTCTTCCTCAGTACTAAATGTTTTTACACAGAGCACGGGTCCAAATACTTCTTCTTTCCAAATTTGCATGGAGGTAGTCACATCCGTTATAATGGTTGGTTCAATAAAAAATCCATTCTTTAGATGCTGCCATCAAATTTGTGAAAGGCGAGGGGGGGATCAGTTTCATGACAGTTGCAAAGTACATAACTGACCACACTTTCAAAGAAAGTATAATCATTTGGTCATACCTCTGGACGAGATCCACCAGTCAAAATGGTTGCGCCCTCACTCTTAGCATTTGAGATAAACTTCAATATTTTTTCATACTGAACCATAAAATTGAAATATTAAATATTGCATAACAAAATCTTTGTTCAAGAAAACAGTGTTAAGATTAATAAAATGTTTGAAGTACAAAACCAGAAGCAAAGCTAAATCACAAAACCAGAAGCAAAGCTAAATCACAGGAACATATAAACAATGTTTAGAAGAAGGTTCCTTCTCTATCATATTCAAATATACCTGTCCTTCACTAACAACAGGGCCTAGCCTGCAACCTTCTTCAAAGGGATCTGAAACTTTGATGTTTTTGGCCCATTTGACAAGGGTATCCAAAAATTTTGCTGCTATACTTTCCTGAAACAATAACAATATCCAAGTTTATCAGTTTCTGCAAAAAGTCTGGATATGTCTAACCACAATTAATGTTGATAGTATGATTATTCTCATATATGCAAAAAACAAACACATAAAAAGAAAGAAAACTACAAACGTTTAGAAAACGCATTCATTATTATGGAAGGAGTGGGCAACCGAAATCTATCGAACTTACATGAACAATAAGGCGGGAAGTTGCACTGCATATCTGACCATTTGTCCAGAAGCAACCAAAGAGGGTCCATTCAGCAGCTGTTTAAATCAGCGGGAAAGAATTAACAACTATTGACTTCTATATAAGAACCTTTTTAAATGATGCATTGGTTGTCCAACTTTAGTAGGCACTGACCCTTATCAAGATCAACATCCTCAAAAACAATGATTGGGCTTTTTCCACCAAGCTCTAGTGAGACAGGCTGCCAAAAAACCACAATTTGGATATTACACGAACACATGAAGAAAGGACAATGAGATTATGAAGGAAGCAAAAGAGGTTTCTATCACTTATTGAGTTTGCTTGTGTGTGTTCATTCTATCAAATCCAAAGGATAACATGAACTGCATATAATTTCCAAATAATAGTGCTTAGAAATACCTTGACTAATTGTGCAGCAGCTGTCATAACCTTGCTTCCAGTTGCAGAGCTTCCAGTAAAGGCAATCTGTTTGAAAAATTGTCGAAATGGCTGTAAAGTCTTGATACTTACAAGAGAAAGAAAAAGATGCAACCCTTTATAATTCCAAATATACCAAAAACTAAACGCAATCTAACCTTGTCTACGTCAGGGTGGGAAGCTAAGGGAGCACCAGCATCAGGGCCTAATCCAGTGAGAATATTTAATACACCCGGAGGAAGGCCCACTTCTTTGCATATGTCAGCCAGCTCCAAACATGTCCTGAAATAAAGCAAAGCATAGCCATATAGTTCAGCAAAAATAACCAAAACTCAAAAAGAAGCAAAGATTTTGCAAGAGCTGCTGAGAAACATACACAGATGCCAATTCAGAAGGCTTCAATATCGCAGCACAACCAGCTGCCAGAGCAGGGGCAACCTTCCATGTAGCCATTAACAGAGGATAGTTCCTAAAACATGATATCTAGTTAGCCATCAAGATAGCAATTTTGCTAACAGAGAGAGGTGACAACAATGATCGAACAACCGAAAAACAATACACAACAACTGAATTTCTACCTTTCTATCCTACTATTATTCTTTTTTTTTTCATCACTCATTGCCACTTATACAGAAACTAACTTCTAGATTCTAACCCCAGTTAATAAGGCAAATTTTAAAGAGAAGAAAAAGACAATACCATGGGGTGATTAATCCAACAACACCAATGGGTTCTTTGAGGACATAACTCTTGAAAGTTTCCATGGGAAGAGAAACGGTTGCCTTCTGCTTAGCGTCGAGTTTCTCGGCAAGGTCAGCGTAGAACTCGAAGCAACCAGCAACATCATCCTAACATAAAATCAAGCGTGAATCAGAGAATTACAGTAACAATCAGAGAGAATCATCTGAAATTGAAGCAGAATTGAAGTACCATGTCCCAGGCAGCTTCATCGAGTGGTTTTCCGCAATCAAGGGATTCAAGCTTAGCGAGGTGATCCTTTCTCTCGACGACCTTGGCAGCGATGGCGCGGAGATAGCGGGCTCGGTGAGCGCCGGAAGCAGAAGGCCAGTCGTTGCCTTTGTTGCGGTTGAGTGCTCTTCTAGCGGCGGCGACGGCGGCGTCTACATCCTCCTTGGTGGCAGCTGGAATGTCCCCTGAGATTCAAGAAAGAAAGGGATCTGAGGAAAAGAAAGAGCGCGAAATAGAAATGAAGAGAGAGAAGGGTATGTAACTAACCGACGACTTGCTGAGTGGAAGGGTTGATAATTGGAATTCTGTTACTGAGGATGGGGGGCTTCCATTCTCCGTCAATGAACAACTGTCGAGTTGGGATTGGGATTTCCATTCTCAAGTCTTATCGCAGTGTTGCTGTGCCTGGTGGAGTCGGTAAGAAGGAGCAGTAGTGATGATCCCTCAATACTCATTTGACTCTTGGACTTGAGCTGCTTTTCAATTTTTTTAGTAAGCAAAATTTCGCTGGATTTTTTTTTTATATTTAAGAATAAATTGACAAAAACATACATAAAAGAATTTGGGTAAATAAAAATATACACAACAGATTATAAATATAAAAAATATATTTAAAATATTATTTTTGATGAACAAAAATACTGTGTTAAGTAGATTTGTGAAACTCGGATACACCTTTTTCTATTAAAGTCGATTTTTCAAGTGTATTTTTAATTTTTTATATTTATCATATTTCGTATATATTTTACGAAAATATGCGATGCGTGAAGTATTTACTATTATGTAATGAAAAAAGATCTTTTTTTTTTATTTTTTAACGTGTTTGGCAAATTTTTAGTAGTAAAAGTAAAAGCACTAGTAAAATCAAAAAAGATCTTTTTTGAGAAGCTGTAATTTACATCTTTTTTTAAAAGATCTTTTTTCCTTAAAAAAAGATGTTTTTCATGTAATAAATAAACAAAAAAGTACTTTTATATTGTTATACCCAAACATAATTGATAGATAAAAAGACCTTTTTACATGAGATATCCAAACATAAAATTACTTTTACTTCTCTATAAGATTTTTTAAAAAAAGATAACTCGAAAAAAGATCTTTTGTTAGAAGCTCACCCAAACAAAATGACCTTTTTACATGTGTCATGTTATTAGATGGAGTTAATTACTATTTTCGTGTCTAACGTTTTGGGTGAAAATCAAAATCGTTTTCGATCTTTTTTTTTATTAAAATCATTTTCAACGTTACAAAACTTATAAAATCGTCATTTTTCTACTTCAATTTTATTTTCTTGACTAAAATACCCTTACAATTAATAAAAATAATATTAAAAAATACCCCCTTCCAAACCCCACCCGCTCCGTATCTCTTCCCTTTCTTCCTTCCCATTCCCTTCTTCCTACCCTTTCTCCTACCCATTTCTTCAGAACCGCCTCCCAACCATAACTCCAATTCTTCTTCTTTCTCTTTCTGCCACCGTACCATCTCCGCCCCCGCCTCTTTCTCTACCTTCTTCTGCCTCTCCATTACTAACCTCAACTCCATTGACATTGGCCTCACCTTTCTCATCTCCCACGACGACCACTTTCTCAGTGATCCCGACCTCTCTTTAGCCCTCAACGATAACCATGTCGGCATCGACCTCAACGACGTCATTTCAGCTTTGGCCACTGCCATCACATCATTCTCCATCACTGTCATTCTTATCCTCAGCCACAGCTGCGACAGCGCCAGCAGCAGTAGCTTCCCGCACCATTGTTTCTCCTCTTTCCCTCAACTGCGACGGCGACGTGGCAGCAACACCACCCCTGTTCTCTAAGTTCCCATCTTCTCTTTTCTCTCTTTCTGCATTCTTCTGTCTTGAATTTTCTGTTTTGAATTTTAATTGGTGTTATTGTTGATGGATTTTTGAATCTAAATATATTGTGTTGTTGATTCTGTGTTAGCTTTGCTTGATTTTTTTGAAATTAAAAAAATAGTTGTTGCTGTTGAAGATTTGGGTGGAATCTGAATATATTGTTGTTGATGTTGCGTTATTTTATGTTAGTTTTGCTTGATTTTTTAAAATTAAAACAAAATAGTTGTTACTGGTGAGCCAACTTTGGGCCACCAACGTTGCTTGTCATGCTTGGAACGTTAGTGGGCAACGTTAGTGAGCCAACTTAGGCCACTAATGTTGCTCCCCTCTTCCTTGGCAACGTTAATGGGCAACGTTGGTGAGCCACTTTGGGCCACCAACGTTGCTTCCTCCTCCTTGAGCCAACGTTAATAACAATGTTGGTGAGCCAACTTTGGCCACTAACGTTTCCTTCTCTGCTTCTTTTTACCTATCATCAACTAAACAAAATGCATCAAAGCTTTGCCATAATCACAAGATAATGCATCATTCATTGCATTAAGTAGTTCTTGCATAAATCTCATGAAAAAGCACATAATTAACAATGTTTGATTGAATCAAGACATGCATACAGTACTCATCTAAATGCTTACTTATTGCCTAAGAAAGTGTATGAAACCAAGTAAAAACTAATGAAAAAGGCTTGTGAAACTAGCCTAAGATGCCTAGGCATCATAGTCCAGGACAAATTTTTGGTCCCCTAAGGGCATTCAACGCCCATACTTAGCGTTGAACGCAAAAAAAAGGGATCCCCCTGGTGGCGTTGAACGCCAGCCCGACGTTCAACACCCAGGGGGGAGGCACCATGTTGATTTGAATTTTTTTAATCTTTGGCCAATGGATAACACCCAACCACCAACCACTTTACCATTTACTCACTCTCATCCATTTTCTTTCCTCTTGCACCCACTTTTCCATCCTCATTCATCTATCTCATCATCCATCACTTTCTTTGATTCTCTCACTCCTCCTTTCACTCCACCCAGTGACCTCTCATCAATCCCATCCATCTGTCTTTCCAACAACCCCATTCAAATTCAAACTTTCCCACCTATTCCCTCTCCATAACCGAACCAACCCCACCCCTCTTATAAATACCCCACACTTAATCCACTTTCACCACACCTTCACTACTCTTCCCCTCTTCTTCACCCTTCACCATACACATTTCCTTTCTTCATTTTTCCCCTTTCTTCACCCCAAAGGCCAAAGCTTATACCCCATCTTTCCTATATCCTTCTTCTATTTTCTTATCTTTTTCTTTTCTTATATTTCTATTTTCTCGGGAATGAGCAAATTTTTTCTATTTCTTATATCCTTCTTATATTTCTTATCTCTTCTTATATTTTCTTTATCTTTTTAAGTTTTTAAGTTTTTAAGTTTGGAAGAAGAAGGTGATTCCCGATGTCCCCTTCAAGCTGAAGGACGATGAGTACTCGAAGATCCTATATCAGATTCTGAGATAGGGTTGGGAAGTTCTGGCTAGCCCCGTGGCGAAGGTTGGAGTATTGATGGTGCAGGAATTCTATGGCAACGCATGGGTCACAAAGAAGTATGATACAAGCGTGAACCCGAAGCCGAAAAATTGGTGCACTATGGTCAGAGGACACATCATGGATTTCAACCCTGAGAGTGCGAGGGTGGCGCTATAATTGTCGGAGCCACAAAATGACCCTCATTCATACACTCGAAGGATCAAGAGTGACCAAAAGTTGGATAAAGTTCTTGCTGACATCTGCGTACCTGGAGCTCATAGGAGGAGGAATGCCCAAGGTCGGCTTTACCAACTGGGTAGGCTTGACCTTAGGTCAGTAGCTAGAGGATGGTTGGAGTTCATCTAACGTTCTATCATCCATATGAGTAACCGCTCTGAGGTTACATTTGAGTGAGCAGTGATGATTCACTATATTATACTCGGCAATGAGGTGGAGGTACATGAGATGATCCCTCAGAAGTTTTAAAGAATAGCGGACAAGCCCTTCACTTCTGCGACGTTGGAATTCCCTCATCTCATTCATCACATATGAGCTACAGCTGTAACTCACATAGAGGGAAAGGAGCCCATGCAAGGACTACAGCAAGAGTCAGTTCCACTACCTCCACAAGATATCTCGAAAAAGCCTCAAGGGATGTACTTTCCTCCCTTTGACTACTAGGATGAGTTGACCACATCTTTAGGGGAGCTAACATCATCAGTTGATCAGCTTAGGTTGGAGCATCAGAACCAGTCTACTCTCCTCCATCAGATGATGGAAGATCTAAGAAGGATGATGGAGGTGCAGAGGAAGCAGGGCATGACATTGAGGAGCATAAATGCTCCAGAGGATTCCCCGGAAGGAGCAGTAGCCGCCATCACTGAGGTGGTATAGTTTCATTCTCCCTATCTTTATTTTACCTCTGTTTTCCTAGTACTTCATTATGTTATCTATTTTCTATTCTAGTTGCATGATCACTCTTAGGATTTCTTTGCTTTCTAGTAGTAGTTTATTTTTTATTTTTCAAGATGTCTTATGTATTACACATCAAGCTTAAAAAGAAAAAAATCTATTGAAAAAGAAGTAGTAAAATGCATAAGATCTTGAGTTATATTATGAGTTATTTTGATTACTTTGATGTGGTGGCCCTATCTCTATTTCTGAATGTATGAATTAACTGAGCATATTTGATATTGAAGTTGAGTATATTGATTCTTAAGAAACAGGAATTTAGAGAAATATTATTAATTCTCTGAAATAAGAAAAAGATCGATTCTTGAAGTAAAAGAAACAACAAAAAGAATTAAAAAGAAGAAAAGGGCCTAAGGCTTTAAGCATCAATGGTTAGGAGGGTCAAAAAGTGATCTAAAGCTCAAAAGAGTGGTTTTCCTTAACCATATGCTTGTGATGTAGAAGTGTCAAGTAACTCTTGAGACTGAGCACTTAAAGTCGTGACCCAATGCTGTTATAGAGTATGCCTAAGGCTCTGAGCACCACTGTTTGGGAGTAAAAGAAAAGAAAAGTCGAACCTAAAAGATTCCCCCATTTAAGTGCTTGTGGTGTTTATGTTTCAAGTTAAGCTTGAAGACAAGACACTTAGAGTCACGGCTAGGCTCAAAGGTGCAAAGCACCAAAGAAAAGAAAAGCTGTATTTAAGAATCAACAAGAGCCTAAAGAAGAGAATCAATAATATCATCCGAGTTCTAGTTCTGAAGAACACCAATATTTCTGAGCTTCAATGGATAGTGAGATGCCAAAGCTATTTAGAAATAGAGTGTTAATAGCTCCATTCAGTAATTAGACCTGAGCTTGATTGATAACTCGAATCCTGTGTGTTTTCTCCTCCTTGGTCTTATATTATTCTTGGTTGCTTGAGGACAAGCAACAGTTTAAGTTTGGTGTTGTGATGCGTGAGCATCTTATACCATTTTTCTAGTTTTTTTTTATATTGTGTTTAGTTAGATTTTAATTACTTTTAATTGATTTTAGTGAAAAAATTACTTTTGGATGCTATTTTGAGCTTTTCTTGTGTTTTCATAGTTTTAGGTGAAAATTCGGGGCAGTTTGAAGAAGTCTGGAGCAAGAAAAGAAAATACTGGCAGCTCCCCCCTGGGCTTTGAATGCCCACCTAGCTTTCAATGCCAACAAGGGGCAAGAGATCAGAACGCGCTCTCCTTTTCTGGCGTTCAACGCCCAATCCTAGCGCAGAACACTAGCCTGCAGTCCGAGTTACACACTATTAGGCATCCAAAGTGGATGTAGCACTTATTAGTTTCATCTTATTTTATCTTTGTAATTTTTATTTTAAAATATCTTTTAGGTTTAGCATTTATTATTAGGTTAATAGTTAAAGAAAAAGATCAATTAGGTTTAAGATCTTCTTTCTTCTGCACTTTTTCAGAACCCTATTTTCTCTGTAAGTTATGAGCAACTAAACCTTTTAGTTAAGATTAAGAGCTCTGTTTATTTCTATGAATTAAAATTATTATTTTTCTATTTTAATATATGTTTGATTCAATTATAAGGTGTGTTTTTGTTCTTAATCTAATGAAACTAGGTGGAACGAGAGTATGATCTTTTTTCTACATGAGTTCTTGTGATGCTCGGCAGAGGTCGCTTGAATTATAGCTTGAGAACACATCTCCTAGACGGCTAATCCATAACCTGTTGGGGACAAGGAACATCTGTTCAGCCAAGATCTGGGGTGATTAGGGCCTTTGTGGTATAAACTAGCTTTCTGAACTTTACCCTCCAATCCGAATTGAATGACCACAGGAGTGCCGTTTGATGAGGATCAGAGGAGATTAAATCACTAAGGGATTAGGGTTTAATCACTTACAGTTTGGCATAGAATGAATCATTCATCGTTAAAATAGTTAGTAAGAAGTTTTAATCCGGAAAGATAAACATCTCGAGACCTTAACTATTTTCTCATCATTGCTTTAGACCAAACCTTTTATTGCTTTTCTTATTTATTTGTTTATGCGTTTTCAATAACAACCATCTTTTACTATTTGCTTGATTAACTCCAACAGGATAACTATTGCTTGCTCAGTTAGACAATCCTCGTGGGATCAACCCTCACTTACTTGAGGTATTACTTGGATGACCTAGTGCACTTTTTGGTTAAGTTGTGCGAGTTCAAACTTTGAGAACCAAAGAGGGGGGGGGGGGTTCAAGTATGTTCATATCATATCTTATCAAATTCTCATCATATCTTTTCATATCATATCTCCAACAATCAAAAGTTACTCCCTTTTTCACCCTAACCCCTCCACCCCTATAAATACCATTCCCCTCTTCTCTTTTCCTCCACACCTTTCCACCTCACTCTTTTCCTTCCTTTCTTTTCTTCTATCCATCCTTCTCTCGCCCTTTATATTCTTTCCCCAATACTTACTCACATTTTCTTTTTCTTTGCTCGAGGACGAGCAAAAGCTTTAAGTTTGGTATTGGGGCACTCCATTTTTCACTTTCTTCACACTCCCTATGGCACCAAAAGTTGGAGAATCCTCTTCCAGAAAGAGAAAGGAAAAGGCTCCCTCCACAATTCCACATGAGGTCCACCGGTTTTACACTAAGGTTCATGAGGACTACTATTATAAGATTGTCAGCAAAAAGAAAGTGATCCCGAAGGTAAAGTTTGCCTTGAAGCCATACGAGTATCCAGAGATTCAGGAACAGATTCAGAACAGGGGTTGGGAAGTTTTGACCAACCCTGTGACTGAGGTTAGAGTTTTGAATGTCAGAGAGTTCTATGCAAATTTGTGGATGATTGACAAGCATAAGGATGCATATCTCGAGTTCAAGACTTGGCACACCATGGTCCGAGGGAAGGCCCTACAATTCGGCATAGAGAGAGTGAGCAAGATATTTCAACTACCTCCATCTAGAGATGACCCTCAATCCTACACTAGGAGGGTCAGAGCCGATCAGAGACTTTATCAAGTCCTCAAGGATATATGCCTACCCAGAGCACAGTGGAGGAAAGATGCCAAAGGCCAGCCATACCAGCTGAGAAGGCATGACCTGAAGCCTATTGCTAGAGGATTGCTGGAGTTTATTTAGCGCTCCATCCTCCCTACTAGTAATCGGTCCAAGGTTACTGTGGACTGAGCCGTGATGATTCACTGCATCATGCTCGGCAATGAGGTGGAAGTTCACCATGTGATCCTTCTGGAGATATATAGCATAGCAGCAAAGACATCCACCTCTTCTAGATTAGCCTTCCTACACCTCATCTCCTGCTTATGTGAGGCTGCTAATGTCTAGATTGATAGAGACATTCTTATTGCAGTTGATAGACTGATCACTATGAGGGATATGGAGTATGCTTGGGAACTTGGACAAGCACTACCTTAGGAGTCGGTTCTCCCTCCTCAGCAGGAGCATCCTGAAGTACCTCAAGGACAATATCTTTCCCCGTATGAGTACTGGAGTTAGCTAGCAGTATCCATTGGACAACTGATGTCTACTATGGATCAGCTGAAATAGGAGCATAAAATTCAATCTGCCATTGGTGGACGAAATTGTGATTCCTTTGTTATTGTATTTTGTAAAATTCATTTCTTTTTCAACTATGTGTGGACACAACTCCGTTCAACTTAACCAGAAAGTGTACTGGGTCATCCAAGTAATACCTTACGTGAGTAAGGGTCGATCCCACAGAGATTGTTGGTATGAAGCAAGCTATGGTCACCTTGTAAATCTCAGTTAAGTGGATTCATAGGGTCAAATGTAATTGGATTAGATAATTAAAAGATAAATAAAATAAAAAAGGATAGAAATACTTATGTAAATCAATAGTGAGAATTTCAGATAGGCGTGTGGAGATGCTAGAATCCTTTCGAATCTCTACTTTCTTATTGCTTTCATCCAATTCTTCTTACTCCTTTCCATGGCAAGCTGTATGTAGGGCATCACTATCATCAGTGGCTACTTTTAATCCTCTAGGGAAAATGGTCCTATGCGCTGTCACTGCACGGCTAATCGTCTGGAGGCATCACCCTTGTTGATGGCTACATCCCATCCTCTCAGTGAAAATGGTCCAAAGGCTCTGTCACAGCACGGCTAATCAGCTGTCGGTTCTCGATCATGTTGGAATAGGATCCATTGATCCTTTTGAGTTTGTCATCACGCCCAGCAATCGCGAGTTTGAAGCTCATCACAGTCATTCAATACCGGAATCCTACTCGGAATACCACAGACAAGGTTAGACTTTCCGGATTCCCGGGATCCTACTCGGAATACCACAGACAAGGTTAGACTTTCCGGATCCCCATGAATGCCACCATCTATCTAGCTTATACCACGAAGATTCTGTTGGGGAATCTAAGAGATATGCACCCGGCCTAGAGTAGAACGAAAGTGGTTGTCAGTCACGCACGTTCATAGGTGAGAATGATGATGAGTGTCACGGATCATCACATTCATCAAAGTGTTGTGCAACGTATATCTTGGAATAAGAATAAAAGAGAATTGAATAGAAAGTAATAGTAATTGTATTGAAACTTGAGGTATAGCAGAGCTCCACACCCTTAATCTATGGTGTGTAGAAACTCCACTGTTGAAAATACATAAGTGAAAGGTTCAGGCATGGCCGAATGGCCAGCCCCCTGAATGATCAAAAAATCGAATGATCAAAGACTAAAACAGTCAAAGATTAAACTGTCAAAAGATGTCTAATACAATAGTAACTTATCCTATTTATACTAGACTAGCTACTAGGGTTTACATGAGTAAGTAATTGATGCATAAATCCACTTATAGGGCCCACTTGGTGTATGTTTGGGTTGAGCTTGATCTATCCACGAGCTGAGGCTTTTATTGGAGTTGAACTCCAAGTTATAGCGTGTTTTGGGCGTTCAACTCCGGATCATGACGTGTTTCTGGCGTTTAACTCCAGACAGCAGCATGTACTTGGCGTTCAACGCCAATTTACGTCGTCAATTTTCGAATAAAGTATGAACTATTATATATTCCTGGAAAGATCTGGATGCTACTTTCCAACGCCGTTGAGAGCGCGCCAATTGGAGTTCTGTTAGCTCCAGAAAATCCATTTTGAGTGCAGGGAGGTCAGATTCCAACAGCATCAGCAGTCCTTTTGTCAGCCTTTTTCAGAGTTTTGCTCAAGTCCCTCAATTTCAGCCAGAAATTACCTGAAATCACAGAAAAACACACAAACTCATAGTAAAGTCCAGAAATGTGAATTTAACATAAAAACTAATGAAAACATTCCTACAAGTAGCTTGAACTTACTAAAAACTACCTAAAAATAATGCCAAAAAGCGTATAAATTATTCGCTCATCAGCCATCCTTTACAAGCTGACAGAGGAGCAACAGAGACAGGAACTTGAGCTCGAGGAGCTAAAGTGCTAGAGTAGATTCTCACCAGGGAGCAACAGCCACCATGACTGAGGTGATTGAGTTTCATTACCTTTTGCCTATCCTATTTCCTATTTTTTAGTATTTTATTTTATTTCCTTTTATTGGTTTAAGTCATTGCATGATCCCTAGAGTCTTTTACTGCTTTCTAGCCTAATCATTTATTTTGTTATGTTATATTTATTTTGAAAGATGTCTCATGTATTGCTTACCAAGCTTGACAAATTCAAAAGAAAAGGAAAAGAAATAAGAAAATGCATGAGACTTGAGTTATATATATTATGAGTTTTTCGAGTTACTTTAATGTGGTGGCATTATCTTTAACTTCTGAATGTATGAATAAATAGTGCATATTTGATATTGAAGTTAAGAATGTTGGTTCTTGAGGCATAAGGAACTTAGAAAAGTATTATGGCTTCTCCGACTTAATAAAACATTGATCATTGAAGCAAAATAAACAGCATAAAGAAAAAGAAAATAAAAGAGAAAAAGGTCCAAAGCTTTGTGCATTAATAGTTAGGAGGGTCAAAATTGATCTAAAGCTCAAAAGAGTGGTGTTCCCTAACCATATGCTTGTGGTAGAATGTATCAAGTAATCCTTGAGACAAAACACCAAGAGTCGTGGCCAAATGCAATTATAGAGTATGCCAAAGGCTCTGAGCACCATTGACTGAGAGGAATCAAAGAAAAATTAGAACTCAAGGAGTTCTTCAGTCAAGTGCTTGTGGTGTTCTTGTATCAAGTTAAGCTTGAGAATAAAACACTTAGAGTCACGACTAAACACAAGGTGCAAAGCACCAAAAGAAAAATATAAGAAAATATGTGTTCAAGGATCAATTAGAGCTTCATGAGAAAGAGAGTCCATAATATCATCCGGGTTCTAGTGTTGAGAGACATCAATATTTCTAAGTTTGAAAGGATAGTAAGATGCCAAGCCTATTCAGAGTTAGAGTGTAATTAGCCCCACTCAGTAATTAGATATGAGTATAAAGGAACACTTAAGTCTTGAGCGTTTTTCTCTTCTTTTCTTTGTCCTATAGTGTTTTAGTTGCTTGGGGATAAGAAACAGTTTAAGTTTGGTGTTGTGATGCGTGAGCATCTTGTACCCTTTTTTCTTTATTTTCTAGTTATTTTTAGTTAGAATTTATTAAGTTTTATTATATTTTAGTACAAAAATCCTCTTTGGATGCTACTTTGAGTTGTTTTAGTATTTTTATAATTTCAGGTAAAAATTGGAGCAATTTGGCAGAGTTTGGAGCAAAAAAGAGAAAAGTTGAGGCACCTCCTCTGGGCGCAGGCATTTAGCGCAAGCAAGCTTCACAACCAGGAACATCTCTGCCCCTTCTGGGCACTAAACGCTCAGTTGGCATTTAGTGCCAGGCAGTCCGAGTTGAAGGCCTACTCTTGGAGCATCTCTAGTTGGAATTAGCCGTTATCAGTTATCTTATCTCTTATTATTGTAATTTTTATTTGCAAACAATATCTTTTAGTTTTAGTAGTTAATATTTTATTTTATTTTTAAATTAAAATTAGGTTAGATATAAAAGGAAAAATATTTACCCTTTAGAGGCATCTTGGAACTTCTGAATCTTTTCTCTTCTGCAATTTTTAGAACTCTTGTTTTCTCTGTAAGTCATGAGCCACTAAACCTTTTTGGTTAAAGTTAGGAGCTCTGTTTATTTCTATGGATTAAGACTATTACTTTTTTATTTTAATTAATGTATTGATTCAGTTTCAAGGATTACTTTGGTTCTTCATTTCATGAATCTGGGTAGAATGGGAGTATGACCCTTATTCTAGATACGTTCTTGTGACCCTCGGGAGAGGTCTCTCACCTGGACATAGCTTAAAAGTAAATTCCTCCTAAATGGCTAATTACTTGAACTAATCTAGATACGTGACATATAATCCGTTAAGCATTGGGTAATTAGAAGTTTTGTGGCCATAAACTAGATTTGAACTTAACCCTCTAATCAGAATTAAGTGACCAAGGGATTGGCGATTAATGAAGATTAGAGGAGAATAAATCACTAAGGTATTAGGGTTTAGTTGGTGCAGAATTTATAACCCACAAACTAACTGGCAAGTGCACCGGGTCGTACCAAGTAGTACCTTAAGTGAATAAGGGTCGATCTCACGAGGATTGATGGATCAAGCAAAAATGATTGAGTGATTGGCTTAGTCAGATAAACAGAAAATGGTGTTTTGAGAGTTCAAAAGCATTAACAATAAATTCAGGATATCAAAAAGCAAGCGGTAAATAGATGTGACTAATATAGGATGATGGTTTCAGTGGCTAAGAGAAGGGGGGGTTGAATCTTAGCCCGTTTTTGCTTGATTACACTTTCTGGTCTTGGAGGAGACTTTTCTATTTTTGTCTCGTCCCTATCCACGAGACTTTTTATTTTTGTCTCGTCACTTGGCACGAGATATTTTTGGTTTTAGCTCCTGTGCAGTAGAAACAGAAATGGAGTAGTAGAGAAAGAAGATTACACCCAGATATATCCTGGTTCAGCTGTTAAGTGCAATGCAGCCTACATCCAGTCTCCATCACAACTATGATGAAATTTCACTATAATCAATCTGATTACAAACTGTAAAGTGCTAACCCAACTTACAAGGGAATTCCCACAGAATCATGAAACACAACATAGATGAACAAAGGAACTCTAAGACATCTATGGCTTTTTCATACAAACCTCACTGTTTGACTTTGTTTTCTATGAGACTCAAGACATGACAAAATTAAACAAAAAAATACTAAACGAAATACATTGAAGGAGAAGAAAAACTGTAAGCTTAGGTAGCTCTGAGACTTCTGTGCCTTGCACTTTAAAACTTTCTTCCCTTGAATCAAACCGTGACTGTTCACCCCTTTTATAAAGAAGAGAAGCCTTCACAGTTGAAACAAAACCAAGCTTAACTTCTTTTCCTTCAAAACAGAACCGGTTCGGCCACAGAGAGAGAAGAGGTAACTCATGCAAAACCCAACATGCAAATACCTGTAGTTCTTCTTTGGTCATCACTCTTCATCAATCCGAACGCTCCATCATTGGCTTGCTCTCCAAGATGGATTTCTGGCCCTTGATGCTTCATGATGATGATGGCTTCATCTGCTCCAATCTCTGCCTCTTCCATCACTTCGCCACTCTAGCTACTTCCTGTGGTGGTTGAGCAGAATCAGAGACAAGCCATGCCTCTAAGAATCTCTTCCTTGCTGGCCGAATCTCCTTCTTTTTTTTTTTGAGAATGAAGAGCTTGAGATTATCTCACCAAATCTTACAACTTTTGGTGAAAATCTCAGCCATAGCATACTTTTATTTTGTTATGTTTTCTTGCCATCATCATGATGGTCTTGAGACGTGCTCCATCTTCTTTTCGGTGAGTAGGTGTAGCTTCCATGGCTTCCTAGACAATGACCGAAGGAGAAGAAGGAAAGATTAGAAAGAATGTTGAGTTAGAGTAAAAGCACTTATTTGAAATGAAACAAATTAAAGTGATTGCTTTTACTTCCCTTGCTTGAGTGGCGTGTTGCATTAATCATATCAATCATGTCACTCATACTCTCTCACTTATGTTTCCAATGTTAGTAAATTAAATTTGAAATCCATCCTAAGAAGAAATGAGATCCGTTGGAAGACACAAGGCAAATGATAACATTTGCTTTCCTGATGAATTATTCTTCGGACCATGCATTTGGGGCAACCATCAATGTCTTGGGCTTGTGACAATAATATCTCAACTTGGCCCATAATAATAATTTAGCCCCAATAGGAAACATTCAACACAGCTATAGATTTTGATTTGGGCTTGCAACTACAAAATTCATCCTGGCCCATGTAACATGATAATCAATTCAGCCATAGTGATTAATAAAACTTTAAATCACTGCTAAATGATTTTTGGGCTAGCAATCATCTTCCGGCCCAAGCAAAACCTGTATTTGCAAAAATTAATTTAATCATCCCATATGAATTAATATTTTTGTAATTAATTAAATTAATAATGTTTAGTCATCACAAATGTTAATTTAGAGTTTTCCAAACTCATCAATCTCTCCCTTGATGACAAACATTATTAAAAATTGAAATGGAAAGAAATTAAAGATTAGAGTATAGAATACTCCCTTTGAATATTTTGAATTTCTCCCCCTTTCAAATTGTTACATGGCTCCCCCTTAATATATGCCATTTTTACCAAGGGAAGCTTTATACCTGTAACAATTTAATCAAGCTTCAAGTAACAATGTTATTTAGCATATTCATTCCATGATGCTAAATGCTTGATTTATGAGCAGATTTGAATGATATACAAAACTTATTTGCTATCACAAATTTAATTTTCTGCTCAAACTCACCATAATCAATCAAAATCTATTTTTGGTAGAAATCTTGCTGTTCAAAAATATTTTTCAATAAATCAGAGCAATCTTGGTAGGAAAAATATTTTTCAATCATGATTTAATCTTTCCAAACATAGCAACTTTCATCATTAAGAACTGCCAAAAATAAATCCAACATAAATCATTTTACCAAGGTAAGTAGTAAACACATTTTACCAAGATAAACATCAAATAATGGCAGCAATCAAGATAAACCGAATGCATTCTCAATCAACATAAACCAAAAGCATTGTCTAATCATCAACAGAGGTGATCATGAATTTTCACAAAATTTCATCCCCTGTTCCAGTTTCAATTTTTTTAACCTTATTCTCCCCCTTTTGTCATCAAAGGGGCACCTGCAATCAAAATTTTGTCATAGGAAACAAGATATGCAAGATATAACCAAACAAAATAGAGTATCACAGAGTATCTCAGAGTTATAGCAGTATCTTAACACAAAACAGAGAAACAGATTGAGCCTAATTAAGCCAATATCCTAAACTTAAACAGAAATTTAATCATCAGATAAATGCAGATCAGATTCTCCTTCATCTTCTTCATTATCAGCTCCCAAATCTTTCTCCAAGTTTTCCAGCATTAGACCCACTCTATCTTTGCATCTCATCCATGCTCTTTCAGATTCATATGCTAGTTTACGTGCAGCCTTATGAGATTGTACCATGACTTCTGACATATTTGAAAATTCTGTGAGAATTTCTTTGATAGACTTGGTGGTCTTGGAGGACTCAGGTCTGTCCTCAAACTCACTTTCTGAAGCCATGAATTTCTTGCTTTTGGTTCCTTTAACTGCTCCACCTCCTTTGACCATTGACACTTTGTTCTCTACTGCCTCATTCAAAAGGTCAACTTTAAAGAATTCAAAGATACTGGTTAAGAACATACCATAGGGCAGATTTGCCTTTTTGGTGCTCTTGACCGAGTCCCACATATAGCGGATCATAATATAACCAAAAGAAAGAGGAGTAGATGTAATAAGTGCAAATAAGATGAGGGAGTCAGAATATGTTACTCTATTATGAGACCCGCTTTGAGGAGTCAAGATGTGGGTGATGATCCTGTGAAGCAATGAGTTGGTGGAACCTAGAGCCTTGTGGGTAGGAACATTTCCATCCAAGCCTGAGAGATGCTCACATATGTGTTGAAGAACAACTTTATGGGTGACGCCGACTTGTGAGTCCCACCTTTCAACCATGTATGCTCTCGGCCCTTCATCTTTGTATCCCAAAGTAGTTCCAATGGTGGCAGTGTCAAGAGTGATGTGAACTCTTTTCACATATGAATGGATGGTGCCATCAATAAGTCTCATGTTGGCGTAGAACTCATGGACCAGACCTGGATAAACTGGCTTCTGGATGTGAAGCAGAGGAGTCCATTGAAGCAGTTCGAAGAGAGGAGAGACATTTATTCCCTTGTTGGCGGGAGTCTCAAGGTTGACAAGGTAAGTCAGACAGAGATGACGCTTTTGCATGACTTCTTTGTGGAATTCATAAGAAGTGCAAGAGTTGAATCTGGCAGGGTCATAGTGGGAGTGTGTTTTGGCAAATTTATTCTTGAACTCCAATGATTCCAGATTTGCCGGTTCCATGGTGTTGTGTAGAACGAATCCTTTTGATTTCTGAGCACTCTTCCCAGGTGTGGCTTTCTTCGGTGATGGTGGTGTTGATGCAATGGGTGAGGTGTGAGATGATTCTTCCTCAACACTTGGCTCCTTATTTTTGCCTCGGCCTGAGCTTTTGTGGGCAATTACTTTCTTTCTCATGGTGGCCGTATGTTTGGATGGTGGTGAGGGAGAAGATGAAGATGTAGAATGAATATGGATATGAGTGTGGGTCTGTGGAGAGGGGGTCTTTTGAGAAAGGCGAATGCGTTCACTTTTCCTAGAAGCCGTTTTCTTTTTCATGATGAAGAGAAAATATGGAGTTGGAAGAAGAAGAGATAGCCGAAGAGTGTGGAGAGTGGAGAGAAGTTAGAGGTGTATTAAATGTTGATTGGACAGGGAAGTTAATGATCATCATGGCGCGGTTATTAACCAAGGGATTTTCAGGAATTTGAAAAAGTGGTTTCCTAGAATCAAGGGATTAGATGGAAAGAGGGATTTGATTTGACAATAACCACTTCCAATAAGATTTGATAAGATAACAAAAAGATTTTGATCATCATAAATGAGAGACCAATCAAAAGGTCAAGGTGGGGTCAAAGAGATTTTGTGGGGCCCATGAGAGATAAATTCTGCGCAGCCTCCCCCTTAATTACAACTTCTCCAACATGCTTGTATTTTTATCTCGTCCATTCCTACGAGACAAAACTGAGCAGAGTTAGAATTTCACAGATTTTCAACAGAACTTAAATCAAACATTCCCAAGCTTTTTCTTAGAGAACAGAATCTGTCTTCACAGAGGGGTTTTGTAAAAATATCAGCAAGTTGATCTTTAGATTTTACAAATTGAATATCAATAGTACCTTTTTGCACATGTTCTCTAATAAAATGATATTTGATTTCAATGTGCTTTGTTCTTGAGTGCAAAACAGGATTTTTTGAAATATTTATAGCACTCATGTTATCACAAAATAATGGTATACTATTGATCTTTAATTTGTAATCTTCCAACTACGTTTTTAACCAAATTAATTGTGAGCAACATGCAGAAGCAGATATGTATTCAGCTTCAGCTGTGGATAGAGCTACTGTGGCTTATTTTTTGCTTGACCACATGTTGAGTGAGCTTCCAAGGAAGCAACACATGCCGGAAGTGCTCCTTCTATCCACTCTATCTCCCGCATAATCTGCATCACAAAACCCTATTGCACAAAAATCATCAGATTTTGGATACCATAAGCCATAATCACATGTTCCCTTAATATATCTAATGATGCGCTTAACAGCCGAAAGATGGGATTCTTTTGGGTGAGATTGAAATCTTGAACATACACCCACACTTTGAACAATATCCAGTCTAGAGGAGGTAAGATACATTAATGAACCAATCATTCCCCTATACCGTGTTTCATCCACATCTTTGCCATCATCATCTTTTTCAAGTTTATTGTTTGGATGCATTGGTGTTCCCATTGGTTTAGAATTTTCTAGGCCAAACTTTTTGATAAGTTTTTTTTGCATACTTTCCTTGGTGAATAAAAGTACCACTAGGAGTTTGTTTAATTTGGAGGCCAAGAAAGAAGGTTAGCTCTCCCATTAAACTCATTCCAAACTCACTAGTCATGAGTTTTCCAAACTCTTCACACAAGGACTCATTGGCCGATCCAAACACAATATCATCCACATAAACTTGAACTAGAAGTATATCATCATTACATGCTTTAATGGATAAAGTTGTGTCTGTGGTACCCCTTTGAAATTGATTTTCCAATAGGAAGGCACTAAGCCTTTAATACCAAGCTCTTGGAGCTTGTCTAAGACCATAAAGAGCCTTAGTTAGTTTGAAAACATGATTTGGAAAATCTTTATGTTCAAAACCGGGGGGTTGTGCCACATACACTTCTCTATCAATAAAGCCATTAAGGAAAGCGCATTTAACATCCATTTGAAACATTTTGAAACCCTTATGGGCAGCATAGGCAAGAAGCAATCTAATTGCTTCCATTCTAGCTACCGGAGCAAAAGACTCATCAAAATCTATTCCCTCTTCTTGATCGTAACCTTGGGCCACTAATCTAGCCTTGTTACGAACAACTTGTCCATCCTCACCAAGTTTATTTTTAAACACCCAGTTAGTACCCGTAACTTTCTTACCATCCAGATGAGGTACTAATGTCCAAACCTCATTCTTGTCGAATTGAGCAAGCTCCTCTTGCATGGCCTTGACCTATGATGGGTCTTTAAGAGCTTCTTTCACATTATTGGGCTCCATTTGTGACAAAAATACAAAGTTGCTTGGTTCGGATTGTCTTTTGGTTGAGGATCTTGTTGTCACTCCTTGGGAGGGATCACCAATGATGAAGTCATGAGGATAACCCCTCATAGACTTCCATTCTCTAGGCTTCCTTTGTGGTGTTGAGCTTTGATGAGTTTCTGTTGGTCTCACTATTTCAGTTTCTCGTGCTGGCTCAGGAGACAAAATAGAAATGTCTCCTCCAATCTGACGAGACAATTCTGGACTGGCAGATTCTTCAATTTGGGCAGACTTGGGATTTTCTTTGCTTGTTCCAGCTCCTTCACAATCTGAATCACTATCTATCACAGTACTGGAAATTAAGTTAGAATCACAAAAAGTAACATGTATGGATTCCTCTATGGTTCTATGTTCTTTAAGTTAACTCCTATAGGCCTTGCTAGTGGTGGAGTATCCAACAAACATTCCTTCATAAGATTTTGGATCAAACTTACCAAGATTTTCTTTGTTGTTAAGCACAAAACATTTGCATCCAAAAACATGAAAGTACTTAAGATTTGGAGGGGTTCCTTTCCATAGCTCATAAGGAGTTCTTTTCAACCCTTTTCTAATTATTGTCCTATTCAAAATATAACATGCTGTATTTACAGCTTCAGCCCGTAGAAATTTAGGAACTTCATTCTCACATAACATAGCCCTAGTCATTTCTTGAAGGCTTCTATTCCTTCTTTCGACAACCCCATTTTGTTGAGGTGTTCTAGGGCATGAAAAATTATGAGAAATTCCAAAGTCATCACAGAATTTTTCAAAGTCTTGGTTTTCAAATTCTTTTCTGTGATCACTTCTCAAATGAGCTACTTTTAAATCTTTTTCATTTTGAATTTTCTTGAAAAGGGTTGAGAAAGCATGCAAAGTATCATTTTTATGAGCAAGAAAAAGTACCCAACCAAATCTAGAGTAATCATTTACCACTACCAAACCATAGTGTTTACCTCCTAAACTTTATGTTCTAGTTGGACCAAAAAGATCAATGTGTAACATCTCTAATGGCCTTTTAGTTGAAATTTCATCTTTTGGTTTAAAAGAGGATTTGACTTGTTTGCCTAATTGACAAGCATCACAAGTAAGATCCTTATCAAATTTAATTTTAGGAATTCCTCTAACCAGATTTTTCTTCACTAGCTTAGAAATTTGGTACATGCTAGCATGACCCAATTTTCTATGCCATAGCCATTTTTTAGATTCAAGAGATGTAAAACATGTTACATTTTGTTCTTTCAAGTCCTCAAGAGTTAATCCATACACATTGTTGCATCTCTTAGCTTCAAAAAGAATATCCCCAGTTTTTTCACAAACAACCAAGCACACAAATTTTCTAAAAATTACTTCAAATCCTAAATCACACAATTGACTTACACTAAGTAAATTATGTTTCAAACCATTTACAAGAAGAACATCATTTATACAAGATGAAAATTTTTTACCAACTTTTCCAACGGCCACTATCTTTCCTTTTCCATCATCACCGAAAGTGACAAGTCCTCCATCATATTCATCAAGCTTTATGAAGAAGGTTGTCTTTCCGGTCATATGCCTAGAGCATCCGCTGTCCATGTACCACATATTTTTCTTCCTCTTGGATGCTAGGCATACCTATAAAATAAGCTCAAGTGACCTTCGGTATCCAAATTTTCTTGGATCCTTTCACGTTAAACCATCTCCTATGTCCCAAATTATTGTAATAAAAAACAACTTCGTAAACTTTATCACCAATCATTCTTTCACCAAAGAAACACTAAACAGGAAAATGACCGCTTCGGTTGCATAACCTACAAAACCTTGGAGTTGCTGTTTTGTTAAAGTAGGTGGGATCTTGAAACCTTGTGTCATTGGATGAAGAGGCTTTATCTTTAAAAGAAGGTTTCTTATCATATTTATAAAACCCCAAACCAGCTTTATCAAAGAGTGGTTTTTGACTAGCCAAAATTTGATTTAGATTTTTAGAACTTTGAGTAAATTTGGCTAAGTCATTTTCAAGACTTTTAACCTTTTTCAGCAACTCTTCATTTTCCTTAAAATAGTTTACATATGCAACTACCGAGTGATCACTTTCACAACTTCTAAGTTGAGCTTTCAACTGCTTATTTTCTTCCACAAGATCACAAGCAGTTTCGGCCTCCCTTAGCTTTTCTTTGAGAAAATTATTTTCAGCTTTAAGAATGACAATTTGTTGTTCAAGATCTTGATTATCAGTCAGAAAACATCTTATTTTTTCAGAAAGGTGATCTATCATAAGATGAATGTCTTCAGTGTCAGGGTTTTGAAAAAATACCTAATCTACATGATTTGCCATGAGACAAGGCTGTGACTTGGTCTCAGATTCTTCATCACTGTCTGAGTCATTTTCTAAGTCTTCCCATGATGCCATCAGACCCTTCTTCTTCTTTCCCCCTTTTTGCTTCTCCTCTTTCTTTAACTTGGGACAGTCAGATTTGAAGTGTCCCATTTCCTTGCAGTTGTAACAAGTTACTTTGCTAAGATCTTTCTTCATTTTCCTTGAGCTACTGCCTTTGCCTTTGAACTTCACCATTTTCCTGAATTTTTTTGCAAACAACACAAATTCATTTTCAGAGGAGTTATCACTGGATTCATCATCCAGGGGGTTAGTTACAGAAGAAAAAGAAATTCCTTTCTTTTTTGACTCTTTTTTCAAATAGGTGTTTTCAAAAGCAAGAAGGTTTCCTCTCAAATCATCAAGTGTCATGGAATCAAGGTTACTGCTTTCAGAAATAATTAAAGCTTTTGTTTCCCACTCTTTAGTGAGACATCTCCGCACTCTTCTCACAAGCAAAGAATCGGAATGTACTATTCCCATAGCATCCAAGCCCACAATGATGGTGTTGAATCGTTCGAACAGTTCATCAATGGATTCTCCTTCCTTCATTGTAAACATTTCATACTCCCTGTTTAACATGTTTATCCGAGTCTTCTTACAATGGTGGTTCCTTCATGAGTGATTTGCAATTTATCCCAGATTTTCTTTGCCGTTGTGCATCGTGATACCCGTCGGTACTCCTCAAAGCTGATAGCACAGTTGAGTAGATTAACAGCCTTGGCATTTAACTCTATTTTCTTTCTGTCTTCTTCAGTTCAGCTTACTTCAGGCTTAAGAGTGACTACTCCTTCAGCACTTGTGTTGATCAGAAATTGAGGACCCTCCAGGATAATCTTCCATAGTCTGTAGTCTACTGCTTGCACAAAGATCTTCATTCTTTCCTTCCAATAGGTGTAGTTTTTCCCATTGAAAAGAGGCGGTCTGTTGCTTGACTGTCCTTCTGTAAGGTTATAGGACACCAGATTTGAGCCACTGCTTTCTGCCATGAGGATCGTTTCTCCAAGCTGAAAAGCTTGATCTCTTTGAGACCAAGCTCTGATACCAATTGATGGTTTCAGTGGCAAAGAGAAGGGGGGTTGAATCTTAGCCCCTTTTTGCTTGATTACACTTTCTGGTCTTGGAGGAGACTTTTCTGTTTTTGTCTCGTCCCTAGCCACGAGACTTTTTATTTTTGTCTCGTCACTTGTTACGAGATATTTTTGGTTTTAGCTCCTATGTAGTAGAAACAAAAATGGAGTAGTAGAGAAAGAAGATTACACCCAGATATATCCTGGTTTAGCTGCTAAGTACAATGCAGCCTGCATCCAGTCTCCATCACAACTATGATGGAATTTCACTATAATCAATCTGATTACAAACTATAAAGTGCTAACCCAACTTACAAGGGGATTCCCACAGAATCATGAAACACAACATAGATGGACAAAGGAACTCTAAGACATCTATAATTTTTTCTTTTAATTTTGCACTCTCTGCCTTTTTCTGCTCTATGGCTTTTTCATACAAACCTCACTGTTTACCTTTTTTTCCATGAGACTCAAGACATGACAAAATTAAACAAAAAAATACTAAACGAAATACATTGAAGGAGAAGAAAAACTGTAAGCTTAGGTAGCTCTGAGACTTCTGTGCCTTGCACTCTCAAACTTTCTTCCCTTAAATCAAACTGTGACTGTTCACCCCTTTTATAGAGAAGAGAAGCCTTCACAGTTGAAACAAAACCAAGCTTAACTTCTTTTTCTTCAAAACAGAACTGGTTCGGCCACAGAGAGAGAAGAGGTAACTCATGCAAAACCCAACATGCAAATACCTCTAGTTCTTCTTTGGTCATCACTCTTCATCAATCCGAGCGCTCCATCCTTGGCTTGCTCTCCAAGATGGATTTCTGGCCCTTGATGCTTCATGATGATGATGGCTTCATCTGCTCCAATCTCTGCCTCTTCCATCACTTCGCCACTCTAGCTACTTCCTGTGGTGGTTGTGCAGAATCAGAGATAAGCCATGCCTCCAAGAATCTCTTCCTTGCCGGCCGAATCTCCTTCTTTCTTTTTGGGTATGAGGAGCTCGAGATTACCTCACCAAATCTTATCATTTTTGGTGAAAATTTCAGCCACAGCATACTTTTATTTTGTTATGTTTTCTTGCCATCATCATGATGGTCTTGAGACGTGCTCCATCTTCTTTTTGGTGAGTAGGTGTAGCTTCCATGGCTTCCTGGACAATGACCGAAGGAGAAGATGAAAGATGAGAGAGAATGTTAAGTTAGAGTAAAAGTACTTAGTTGAAATGAAACAAATTAAAGTGATTGCTTTTACTTCTCTTGCTTGAGTGGCGTGCTGCATTAATCATATCAATCATGTCACTCATACTCTCTTACTTATGTTTCCAATGTTAGTAAATTAAATTTGAAATCCATCCTAAGAAGAAATGAGATCCGTTGGAAGACACAAGGTAAATGATAACATTTGCTTTCCTGATGAATTATTCTTCGGACCATGCATTTAGGGCAACCATCAATGTCTTGGGCTTGTGACAATAATATCTCAACTTGGCTCATAATAATAATTCAGCCCCAATAGGAAACATTCAACACAGCTATAGATTTTGATTTGGGCTTGCAACTACAAAATTCATCCTGACCCATGTAACATGATAATCAATTCAGTCATAGTGATTAATAAAACTTTAAATCACTGCTGAATGATTTTTGGGCTAGCAATCATCTTTCGGCCCAAGCAAAACCTGTATTTGCAAAAATTAATTTAATCAGCCCATATGAATTAATATTTTGCAATTAATTAAATTAATAATGTTTAGTCATCACAAATGTTAATTTAGAGTTTTCCAAACTCATCATAGGAGAAAACAGTTAAGGTTTCAGAGATATTTATTTTCCAAATTACTTTTCTTACCAACTATTTTAATTATGCAAGATTCAATTCATGGCAAACTATATGTGACTAAACCCTAATTTCTTAGACCTTTTTAGTCTCCTCTAACCTTCATCTACTGCCAATTCCTTGGTCACTTGATTCTAATTAGAGGGTTAAGTTCAATTCTAATTTATATTACACAAAAATCCTAATTATCCAAATATAAGAGGACTATATGTCACGTATCCCGTTAAGTCAAGATAATTAGACATTTAGGAGAAATTATTTTTAAGCTGTTGTTCAAGCAAAGAGCTTTTCCAAATTTTACAAGAACTCAATTAGAACAAGGGTTATATTTTTGTTCCACCCATATTTATAAGATAAAGAACAAAAACAGTTCTTGAAATTGAAATCAATACATGAATTAAAATAGAAAAGTAGTAGAATTAATCCATAGAATAAACAAAGCTCCTAACCTTAACAGTGGAGGTTTAGTTGCTCATGGTTTAGAGAGAAAACCATGGTTCTGTAAAACTGTAAAGTGCGGAATGAGGTATGAGAGAAGAGAAGAGCCCGAAGGGCTGATTCTTTTCCCTTTTATATCTAATCCTAATTAATATAAAATATATTTTCTAAAACTAAATAATATATTTTCCAATTTATAAATAAAATAAAAGTTTAATAAAAAATAAATAAAGATCTTCGTGGCTTACCTTGAGGAGCATGGGGACCATTGGGTGTTATAAGCTAGCGCCTAACTTCACAATTGTGAAGTTAGGCGTGAAGGGGGTAGCATGCACTTAACGTGTAAGTCTTCCTTTGGCGCCTAACTTAGAAATTCCAAGTTAGGCGCCACCATGGCCGTGTAAACTAGAGAAGAAGTGTACACTATTATATATTGTTGGAAAGCTCTGAAAGTTAGATTTTTAATGCCACTAAAATCATGCCAATTGGACCTCTGTAGCTCAAGTTATTCTCGTTGGAATGCCAAGAGGTTAGGGTTGACAACATCATTCACTTTCTTCTCCTTTTTTACAGAAACTCCATCGAATCCATCCGAATGCTACATGAAATAAACAAAATTGCACACAACTCAAAGTAGCATCCATAGTGGCTAAAAGATAGTTAAATCTTAATTAAACTTAACAATTTGAATGTAAATTCACTAGGAAAAGATAGAAAAGATGCTCACGCATCACAACACTAAACTTGAACTGGTTCTTGTTGTCAAGCAACCAAAACTAATGTAGGCTTAGGATGTGAATTTGCATGAGAGGTGAGTGTTCACTTAAGCTCCTGTCTCTTCTTAAAGTGAGGTTTATACACTACAATTCTAAATAGTTTTGGCATCTTACTATCCTTTGAATCTGAAGAATGTTACTGTCATTTGGACTTAGAGCCCGGATAATATTATGAATTCTCTGGCCATTTTACTTTGGTTTAATCCTTGAATACAGCAAAATTTCTTTCATTCTCTTTTCTTTGGTACTTTGCACCTTGAGCCTAGCCGTGACTTTAAATGTTTTGTCTCAAACTTTACTTGACACAAAAACACCACAAGTACTTAACAGGGGAACTCTCTTTTTGTTCTGATTTTTCTTCCAGTTACTCCCAGATAGCGTTATTCAAAGCCTTTGGCATACTCTGTTAAATACATTTGATCTCGACTCTTAGTGCTCTGTCTCAAGGATTACTTAACACAATTAAACTACAAGAATATGACTAGAGAAACAACTCTTTGAGCTTTTAATCATGTTTGACCTCCTTAGTCATTGATACTCAGAGCCTTGGACTTTGCTTTTATTTTTCTTTTGCTGTTTCTTTTGCCTCAAGGATTAAACTTTTGTTTACTTTAGAGAATTTAGAATAGTTCTCTAAATTCTTGTTTCTCATGCATCAACACCATTTGATTAAAATTTAAATATGCACTGTTCATATCATACATTCAGAATCACAGATAATACCACGACATATTAAGTAAAGAAGACTTTTCTTTAATATAAACTCAATTTCTCATGCAATATATCACTTCTTTTCTTTTTGTTTTTAGATTCAAGCTCAGTGAGCAGTACATGAAATATCTCTTCAATTAAAAGATAAATAACTAAAATTTCAAAATAACAGAATTAAACTAGAACCTAGGACTCAGAATTACTAAAGATCATGCAAACATTCAAGTAAAATAGCAGAAAATAGGAATATAACATAATAAGAATGGGAGAAAATATAGAATAAAAGGAACTTAACCAACTCAGTTAACCTAGTGGCCGTCTCATTCTTCATGCTGTGCTCCTCCATAAAGATGATTCGCCTCCCTTTGGTGCCACTAAAATAAAGAAAAAAACCACAAGCGAAGCGACAACACCAAACTTAAAAGTTTGCTTATCCTCAAGCAAAGAAAAACTGAAAAAAGGAGACATAAAAAAATGTACGGAGGAGTAAAAACAAATATATATATATATATATATATATATATATATATATATATATTGAGGGGAGGGGGTTATATATATAAAAAGGGGGGGTGGTATCTATATCTATATATAAGAGGCAAGGGAAAGAATATTTGGGGTAGGACAAAGGGAAAGTGGAGTCACGGAGGGGTACTACGGGTTCGGTCTAAGGGACAGTGGGATATGTTGGTATTACGGAGGGGTTCTCAAGTAAAAGATTTGGTGATTATGTTGAGATTTTGTTTGATATGAGTCAAAGGGGAAGAAGTGGCAAGTTGTGGGGACCAAATAAGGCGATATGGTGCAGGAAATCACATGATTTGGTTTGGAATAGAATAATAGAAAGAAGCTGGTGCCTAACTTGGTGGATTTGAAGTTGGGCGTGGAGTCCCCTGAGCTATATTCCTCCTGGCACCTAACTGCAGGTGAGCAGCGCCTAACTTGACATGTTCTCTTCTCCTGGCGCTTAACTTGACAAAACTCAAGTTAGGTGCCACCCATCCCGCAACAAACTTCAATTGGTATGCATGCCTAGCGCCTAACTTCACAAATGCAAAGTTATGGACCACCCTTCTAGAGAGCTCTTTCCAAAATTGACTTAGATGTGGCGTCTAACTTCAGAAAGTGAAGTTAAGCGCCACCCAATCCGAACTTAGCTTCTTCAAAATGTCCAAAATTCTGTCTTAATGCACATGTTTCTATTTTAATCACTCTGCATGATCAAAATATACGTAAAACAAAGGAAAAACAATATAAATTAAAAAAAAACTTAAATAAATAACTAAAATAAAAAATCAAAGTAAAGATCAAACTTAAAGATACGAAAACATCGGGTTGCCTCCTGACAAGTGCTTCTTTACCGTTAGTAGCTTGACGGTCAACTCCTCTAAGGAGGAGGATCATAGGGGCTCAGCTCTTCACCCCTTACTGTGAACTTCTTTCCTGTGCTCTCATGGATCAACTCTATATACTCAAGAGATAGGATCATGTTCACTCTATGACGCAGGATTGGGCATGCATTGAATACCACCTTCATTCCTGGGGAGAAGTCTTCAGTGGGAATCTTTTTGTTTCTCCATCCCCTGGGTACTTTCTTCTTTTTGGGAACCTCCTCTTTGGTGGATGATGCATTCCCGACACCAAACTTAGGTTTGATATTAGGAGGAATTTTATTGATTGTCACAAAAGGAGGTTTGAGCTACAGATTTTGTTGTGCATCATCAGAGGGTTCTTGAAGGTTTGGATTAATAAGCTCAGTCTGCATGCACTTCTCTTCTTCACCTGCTGAATGCATATCTTTGAAGATATGAAAGATCAGTTGCTCATTATGGACTCTAAGCACTAATTTACCCACTTCTACATCAATTAGAGCTCTTCTAGTGGCTAGGAAAGGTCTTACTAGGATTATAGAGGCATTTTCATCCTTCTCCGTGTCAAGAATCACAAAATCTGCTGGGAGGAAGAACTTACCCACTTTGACCAAGATATTCTCCACTAATTCATATGCAGGCTTTATAAATTTGTCTACCATCTATAATGCTATCCTTGTGGGTTGTGCCTCTTGGATTTGCAACTTTCTCATCACAGGCAAGGGCATTAAATTGATGCTTGCTCCCAGATCACATAACGCTTTCTCAAAGGTTGTGCTCCCAATGGTACATGGAATTTGAAAGCTTCCTAGATCTGACATCTTCCTTGGCAAGTTATTCTGAATCATGGCACTATATTCCAAGTTCTTGATTGATGCTCTGGTTTCATGTATAAAACTCGCCATTAGTGCTTCCAAATCAGTGTTCTTCTATAATTGAGAATTTGCTTGCTGAGGTGGTTGTTGTTGATGAGATTGAAACTGGCGGTTATTGTAATTATTCTACTAAAAATTGCCCTGAGAATAACTGTTAAAATTCTGTGGCCTTTGAGGTTGCTCTCTCCACCCCTAATTATAGGTCTTGGAATATGGATCATTATTGGGGTTTCTAGGAGTATTCCCTATGTAGTTGACCTATTCAGAAGGAAATTGAGCATAATCATAATTCTCACCTTGCATAAAGCTACCAGTCATGTCATAAGGAGCCTCTTGAGGGGCTTTCAGAGCATTAACAGCTGAAATCTATATCCCACTCAGTTGTTGAGTAATCATATTAATCTGCTGAGACATAACTTTGTTCTGAGCAAGAAGAGCATCCAAAGCTTCTACTTCCAAAAGCCTTTCTTCTGAGGGGTCCAGAGTTTACAAGATTCCTGTTAGATGAGTAGAGTATTGTTTGTTAGCAACCAACTCAATAAGCTCAGTAGTCTCTTCAGGTGTCTTATTCATATGCAATGAACTACCTGCAGAATTATTTAAACACATTTTGGACATTTCACATAAGCCCTCGTAAAAGATCTCCATTTGAGGCCATTTAGAAAACATGTCAGGAGGGCATTGCCTGGTCAGCAGCTTGTACCTCTCCCAGGCTTTATAGAGGGTCTCACCATCTCTCTGCCTGAAGGTCTGGACCTCCACCCTTAACTTGGTCAGCTTCTGTGGTGGAAAGAATTTAGACAGAAATCCAGTGACTACCTTATCCTAAGTGTCCAAGCTCTCCTTAGGCTGAGAATTTAGCCACAACTTTGTTCTATCCCTCACAGCAAATGGAATGAGCATGAGTTTGTAAACCTTAGGGTTCACTCTATTCGTTTTCACAGTATCACAAATCTGTAGGGAATTAGAAATAAATTGATTTGGTTCTTCTTACAAAAGTTCGTGATACTGATAATTTTGTTGCACAAGAGCGACTAGTTGAGGCTTCAGTTCAAAATTGTTTGCAGTTATAAGAGACACCATAATATTTTTCCCATAGAGATTTGGATTGGGAGCAATGTATGAGCAAAGCACTCTTCTATTTTGCTCATCCTTATTCGGAATTGCCACATTGGCATTACTAGCACGATTATGATCCATAGTGGACTCTGCAGCTTCCTTTTCAAAAGTCTCACTCAGATTTTCACTAGCCTTGTAAAGTCTAGCTTGTTGCAAGCACCGCCTCAAAGTCTTTTCAGGTTCAGGATCAAAATCTATAAGAGGTTCATTGTCTTTGTTCCTGCTCATAAATAGACAAAAAAACAAGTAAAGTGGGATTCTCTACGTCAAAGTGTAGAGAATTCCTAGTGAGGTAACTTGTCTAAAGAAATAAAATAAAGCACTAAACAATTAAACCAAGAAATTTTCAAAAATTATAAAACAATAAAGCTAGAATATTCGAAATATATAAAAGAAATGAACAAGAAAATTAAAATAAAATTAACTAGGTAACACCAAACTTAATTTCAAAAATTAAGGAAAAATAGCATCTAAAATTTTTGAAAATTAAAGGGCAAAATTAAATAAAATTAAAGCTAAAATGCCTAATCTAAGCAATCAAACAACTAATAGTTGTCAATCACAGTCACTCCTCGGTAACGGTGCCAAAAACTTGGTGCGAAATTTATAACCCACAAACTAACCGCCAAGTGCACCGGGTTGTACCAAGTAGTACCTTATGTGAATAAGGGTCGATCCCACGAGGATTGATGGATCAAGCAATAATGATTGAGTGATTGGTTTAGTCAGACAAACAGAAAATGGTGTTTTGAGTGTTCAAAAGCATCAACAGTAAATTTAGGATATCAAAAAACAAGCAGTAAATATGTGTGACTAATATGGGAGAAATCAGTTAAGGTTTCAGAGATATTTATTTTTCGGATTACTTTTCTTACCAACTATTTTAATCATGCAAGATTCAATTCATGACAAACTATCTGTGACTAAACCCTAATTTCTTAGACCTTTTTAGTCTCCTCTAACCTTCATCAACCGCCAATTCCTTGGTCACTTGATTCCAATTAGAGGGTTAAGCTCAATTCTAGTTTATATGCCACAGAAATCCTAATTATCCAAATATAAGAGGATTATATGTCACGTATCCCATTAAGTCCAGATAATTAGACATTTAGGAGAAATTATTTTCAAGCTGTTGTTTAAGCAAAGAGCTTTTCCAAGTTTTACAAGAACTCAATTAGAACAAGGGTCATACTTCCGTTCCACCCAGATTCATAAGATAAAGAACGAAAACAATTCTTGAAATTAAAATCAATACATGAATTAAAATAGAAAAGTAGTAGAATTAATCCATAGAATAAACAGAGCTCCTACCCTTAACAGTGGATATTTAGTTGCTCATGGTTTAGAGAGAAAACTAGGGTTCTGTAAAATTGTAAAGTGTGAAACGAGGTATGAGAGAAGAGAAGAGCCCGAATGGCTGATTCTTTTCCCTTTTATATCTAATCCTAATTAATGTAAAATATATTTTCTAAAACTAAATAATATCTTTTTTTATTTATAAATAAAATAAAAATTTAGTCAAACATAAATGAAGATCTTCATTATAACACCCTACCATACAAAGTCTTATGCTTAAGTCATAAAACAGAGATGGCAAGGTATTACGACCTCAAAAATAAAACTCAGTATACATAGTAGTGGGAAAAACATTTATAACTAGGAGCCTTTGAAGAAAAAGGGGGTAAAACAAAATCGTAAATTGAAAAGTGCCACACTCCGATCGATAGCATAACATAACAGATAAAGGATAAGCTAACGCGAGAATACACACACACACACACACACACACACACACACACACACACACAAAAGAGTGCCAAAAACTTGAATATCAAAAACTCAAGATCCAGTTGCAAAGATAACCGGTCCGAGCATATAAGTATATATATAAAGTTAAGAACCCAAAAGAAACCCAAAGACAAATTACAAAAACCTGTTCTCCAAGACAACCTCTAAGAGGAGTCAACACATTATGTATTATTTAGTGGAAATAATAAGTATCTAAGCAAAAACATTAAACCAAAAGAAAGTCTTGAGAACCAAGGATATTCACAAATCCAGAAGTCTCTGGTATGCCTCAACAGGGAGCCTCACGTCATGCATCTGAAAATAACAAATCTACATGGGTGAGAACCAGAGGTTCTCAGTATGGTAACAGTGCTCACATATCTAACATGTAATGTCCTGGGAAAGCCGAAAGCAATTCTAGAACTTCCAACAGATAAATCAAAGCTTATAAATAGACTAAGCCATAAATGGCAACTGACTAAAGATCTTTAGTCTATTTAATACTTTCCTTTCCAAATCCTTCAGACCTCCCAACCACCAGCAGTGATATAATATGGAAAACACAATTATATCAGAGAAGGAGATATACAAATAGGAAACAGATACGACATTTAGACAATTAGCAAATAATATGCAGTCAATTAGGAAATTTCAAACAATTCACATAATATGCATATGATGTATGCCTGTCCTAATGGCTGATGAGTCTCATCTGTTGGTTATAAAGCCAACCCGATAAGTTCTGGTAGCTAACAATTGGATTGTCCCTCTGTCGTTGATGAGCAGATAATTTATACGCTTTTGGCATTGTTTTTAGGTAGTTTTTAGTATGATTTAGTTAGTTTTTAGTATATAATTATTAGTTTTTATGCAAAAATTACATTTCTAGACTTTACTATGAGTTTGTATGTTTTTCTGTGATTTCAGGTATTTTCTGGCTGAAATTGAGGGACCTGAGCAAAAATCTGATTCAGAGGCTGAAAAAGGACTGCAGATGCTGTTGGATTCGGGCCTCCTTGCACTTAAAATAGATTTTCTGGAGATATAGAAGCCCAATTCATGCACTCTCAACTGTGTTAGAAAGTAGTCATCTTGGGCTTTCTAGCAATGTATAATAGTCTATACTTTGCACGAGATTTGATGGCCCAAACTGGCGTTCTAAGTCAGCATAAAAATTCTGGCATAAAACGCCCAAACTGGCATAAAAGTTGGAGTTAAACGCCCAAACTGGCACCAGAGCTGGCATTTGATGAGCGGATAATTTATACACTTTTTGGCATTATTTTTAGGTAGTTTTTAGTAGGATCTAGCTACTTTTAGGGATATTTTTATTAGTTTTTATGCAAAATTCACATTTCTGGACTTTACTATGAGTTTGTGCGTTTTTCTATGATTTCAGATATTTTCTGGCTGAAATTGAGGGACCTGAGCAAAAATCTGATAGGAGGCTAACAAAGGACTGCTGATGCTATTGGATTCTGACCTCCCTGCACTCGAAATGGATTTTCTGGAGCTACAGAACTCTAAATGGTGCGATTTCAATTGCGTTGGAAAGTAGACATCCAGGGCTTTCCCGCAATATATAATAGTTCATACTTTATTCTAGTTTAGATGATGCAAATGGGTGTTCAACGCCAGTTTCATGCTGCATTCTGGAGTAAAACGCCAGAAACACGTCACAAACCAGAGTTGAAAACGCTAAAAACACGTTACAACTTGGCGTTTAACCCCAAGAGAAGCCTCTGCACGTGTAAAGCTCAAGCTCAGCCCAAGCACACACCAAAGTGGGCCCCGGAAGTGGATTTCTTCACTTAGACTTATTTCTGTAAACCCTAGTAACTAGTTTAGTATAAATAGAACTTTTTACTATTGTATTCGGAGTCTTTGGATGGATCGATAATCAGTGTATGCAATTTTAGACCTTCATGGGGGCTGGCCATTCTCACCTATGAACGCGTGCCTGACAACCACTTCCATTCTACCTTAGATTGAGCGCGTATCTCTTGGATTCCTTAATCAGAATCTTCGTGGTATAAGCTAGAATTATTGGTGGCCATTCCTAAGATCCGGAAAGTTTAAACCTTGTCTGTGGTATTCCGAGTAGGATCTGAGATGGGATGACTGTGACGAGCTTCAAACTCGCGAGTGTTGGGCGTAGTGACAGACGCAAAAGAATCACTAGATTCTATTCCAATATGATCGAGAACCGATAGATGATTAGCCGTGCTGTGACAGAGCATTTGGACCATTTTCATTGAGAGGATGGGAGGTAGCCGTTGACAACGGTGAAATCCAACATACAACTTGCTATGGAAGGGAGTAAGAATGATTGGATGGAAGCAGTAGGAAAGCAGAGATTCAGAAGGAACACAGTATCTCCATGCGCTTATCTGAAATTCCCACCAATGAATTACATAAGTATCTCCATCTTTATTTTATGCTTTATTTATCTTTATATTCGAAAACCATTATAACCATTAGAATCCGCCTGACTAAGATTTACAAGATGAACATAGCTTGCTTCAAACCAACAATCTCCATGGGATCGACCCTTACTCACGTAAGGTTTATTACTTGGACGACCTAGTGCACTTGTGATGAGCGGATAATTTATACGCTTTTTGGCATTGTTTTTAAGTACTTTTTAGTAGGATCTAGCTACTTTTAGGGATGTTTTCATTAGTTTTTATGCTAAATTCACATTTCTAGACTTTACTATGAGTTTGTGTATTTTTCTGTGATTTCAGGTAATTTCTGGTTGAAATTGAGGGACCTGAGCAAAACTTTGATAGAAGGCTGATAAAGGACTACTGATGCTGTTGGATTCTGACCTCCCTGCACTCGAAATGGATTTACTGGAGCTACAAAACTCTAAATGGTGCGCTCTCAACGGCGTTAGAAAGTAGACATCCAGAGATTTCCAGCAATATATAATAATCTATACTTTATTCAAGATTAGACGACGTAAATTGGCGCTAAACTCCAATTCCATGCTGCATTCTGGAGTCAAACGCCAGAAACACGTCACGAACCAGAGTTGAACGCCAAAAACACGTTACAACATGGCGTTCAACTCCAAAAGAAGCCTCTGCACGTGTAAAGCTCAAGCTCAGCCCAAGCACACACCAAGTGGGCCCCGGAAGTGGATTTCTGCATCAATTACTTACTTCTGTAAACCCTAGTAGCTAGTCTAGTTTAAATAGGACATTTTACTACTGTATTATATGTCTTTGACGACATCCTGGATCCTGGATTGTATTTTTGATCCTGTGATCACGTTTTGGGGGCTGGCCATTCGGCCATGCCTGGACCACCATCACTTATGTATTTTCAACGGTGGAGTTTCTACACACCATAGATTAAGGGTGTGGAGCTCTGCTGTACCTCAAGTTTTAATGCAATTACAACTATTTTCTATTCAATTCAGTTTATTCTTGTTCTAAGATATTCGTTGCACATAACCATGACGAATGTGATGATCCGTGAGACTCATAATCATTTTCACCTATGAATGCGTGCATGACAACCACTTTCGTTCTACCTTAGGCCGGACGGATATCTCTTAGATTCTTTAATCAGAATCTTCGTGGTATAAGCTAGAATTAATGGTGGCATTCATGAGAATCTGGAAAGTCTAAACCTTGTCTGTGGTATTCCGAGTAGGATTCAGGGATTGAATGACTGTGACGAGCTTCAAACTCGTGATTGTTGGGCGTGATGACAAACGTAAAAGAATCAATGGATTCTATTCCAACATGATCGAGATCCGACAGATGATTAGCCGTGCTGTGACAGAGCATTTGGACCATTTTCACTGAGAGGATGGATGTAGCCATTGACAATGGTGATGCCCTACATACATCTTGCCATGGAAAGGAGTAAGAAGGATTGGATGAAGGTAGTAGGAAAGCGGTGATTCAGAAGGAGCACAGCATCTTCATACGCCTATCTGAAATTCCCATCAATGATTTACATAAGTATTTCTATCTTTATCTTCTGTTTATTTATTATTATTATTCGAAAACTCCATAACCATATATTATTCGCCTAACTGAGAATTTGAAGATGACCATAGCTTGCTTCATACCAACAATCTCCGTGTGATCGACCCTTACTCACTTTAGGTTTATTACTTCGATGACCCAGTGCACTTGCTGGTTAGTTGTGCGAGGTTGTGAAGAAAGTGCTGAGTTATAAATGCGCATACCAAGTTGAATTCCATTATTAGAGATCACAATTTCGTGCACCAAGTTTTTGGTGCCGTTGTCGGGGATTGTTCGAGTTTGGACAACTGACGGTTCATCTTGCTGCTCAGATTAGGTAATTTTCTTTTTGTTTTATTTTCAAAATTTTTTCAAAAATCTTTCAAAAAAATTTTACTTCTGCTTTCGAAAATCTTTCAAAATTTTTAAGAATGAATTCTAGAGTTTCATGTAACATGTTGAAGCCTGGCTGGCTGTAAAGCCATATCCAAATCATGTTGGAATGAGACTTCAACTAATCACCTCAATGTATGTAATGCCATCCTAAAGCTGGCTGGCTATTAAGCCATGTCCAATCCTTGGATTGGAGCTTTATGCTAACATTGAAAGATTCCTGAAATTCTTCTTAAAAATTTTTGAAATTCTTATTTCCTTTTTCCTATATGTTTTTGAAAAAGAAATATATATATTTGGTGTCAATTACATCTTTTTAAAATCTATGCATTTTTTGAAAATTTATGCATATGTTCTTCATGATCTTCAAGTTGTTCTTGGTAAATCTTCTTGTTTGATCTTTGAATTTTCTTGTTTTGTGTCTTTTCTTGTTTTTCATATGCATTTTTCGTATTGTTAGAGTCCAAGCATTAAAGATTTCTAAGTTTAGTGTCTTGCATGTTTTCTTTTCTTGAAAATTTTTCAAAAATAAGTCTTGATGTTCATCTTGATCTTCAAAGTGTTCTTGGTGTTCATCTTGACATTCATAGTGTTCTTACATGCATTATATGTTTGATCCAAAATTTTCATGTTTTGGGTCATATTTGTGTTTTTCTCTATCATCATTGAAAATTCAAAAAAATAAAAAAAAGCTTATGCTTTTACCACGAAAACTTGGTGCACGAAATTGTGATCTCTAATAATGGCATTCAACTTGGTATGCGCGTTTATAACTCAGCACTTTCTTCACAACTTCGCACAACTAACCAGCAAGTGCACTGGGTCGTCCAAGTAATAAACCTTACATGAGTAAGGGTCGATTGATAAACCACTATTTTATGGTTTATCTTGTGCTCAATTGAGTGGTTTTTATCAACTCTTTACCCACTTATTCATATGATTTGCATGGTTTTACATTCTCCTTCCTGATTTTGCGCTATGACTGAAAACATGCTTCTTTGGCTTTTATTTTCTTTTATTTAAATCATCTTTTATTATCATTCGATTCCTTGATATGTGTGTTAAGTGATTTCAGGGATTATAGGGCAAGAATGGCTTAGAAGATGGAAAGGAAGCATGCAAAAGTGGAAGGAATACAAGAAGTTGAAGAAATACAAGAAGTTGAAGAAATTGCTAAGCTGTCCAGCCTGACCTCTTCACACTCAAATGGTCATAACTTGAGCTACTCCAAATGAGATTGTTCCAGTTGCGTTGGAAAGCTAACGTCCGGGGCTTCGATTTGATATATAATTTGCCATAGTGGCCGTACAGATAGGTGACGCAAACGCGCGCTCCATGTAGACGCATCGCATCTGCTAATCTCATTCCATGCAAACACGTGGATGAGGCCTCTGCGTCACTTTGTCGCGACCTGTACGGACCAGAAAGCGCTGGGAGTGATTTTTGGGCTGTTTTTGACCCAGTTCTTGGCCCAGAAAAAATTAGAGGCTGGGAGTGGAGTAGAAGGAATCATTCAATCATTACTTACAATTTTAGGTTTTAGATGTAGTTTTTAGAGAGAGAGGTTCTCTCCTCTCTCTTAGGATTTAGGATTAGGATTCCTCTTAAAGGATTTAGGATTTCAACTCTTCATCAGGTTCAATATTCCTTTTACTTTATATTTCTCTTTTATTTTCAGATACTTTAATGCTTGTATTACTTATGTTGCCTATTTGGCTTATGAGCCATTCATGTTAGGATTTTCTTTATTTAATATAATTTGAGGTATTTCAGACTTGTGATTGTTTTCTCTAGTTTATGTTATTGATGCTTGAGCTCTATCCAAATTATTTTCATTCAAGTAGATTTTATTCCCTTTTGGCTTTGGTTGATTAATTGGTAACTCTTGAGTTGTCAAACTCAGCAGTGGTTGAAATTGGCAGATTCTAATTGATCTAGATCGCTCTAAAGCTAGTCTTCCCACAGGGATTGACTAGGACTTGAGGATCAAACTAATTAGTCCACTTGACTTTCCTTTGCTTTAGTAAAGGTTAATTGAGTGGGATTAAAACCCAATTCTCATCACACCTGATAAGGATAACTAGGATAGGACTTCCAATTTCTCATATCTTGCCAAGAGTTTATTTTATAGTCATTTAGTTATTTTTCTTGTCAATCAAATTACTTGTTCAACCTTTTTAAAAACCCCAAAATATACCTTTGCATAACCAATAATAAGAACATACCTCCTTGCAATTCCTTAAGAAGACGACCCAAGGTTTAAATACTCAGTTATCAATTTTAAAGGGGTTTGTTACTTGTGACAACCAAAATGTTTGTACGAAAGGGATTTTCTGTTGGTTTAGAATCTATACTCACAACGCGACTATATTTTTACAAATTCTTTACTAGCAAAAATCCTAACGTCATCGATCCCACGGAGATTGTTGGTATGAAGCAAGCTATGGTCATCTTATAAATCTCAGTTAGGCGGATAATAATTGGTTATGGAGTTTTCGAATAATAATAATAAATAAATAGAAAATAAATATAAAAATACTTATGTAAATCATTGAAGGGAATTTCAGATAGGCGTATGAAGATGCTGTGATCCTTCTGAATCTCTGCTTTCCTACTACCTTCATCGAATCCTTCTTACTCCTTTCCATGGCAAGCTGTATGTAGGACATCACTGTTGTCAATGGCTACACCCCATTCTCTCAATGAAAAAGGTCCAAATGCTCTGTCACAGCACGGCTAATCATCTGTCGGTTCTCGATCATGCCGGAATAGAATCCCTTGATTCTTTTGCGTTTGTCTTCACGCCCAACAATCGCGAGTTTGAAGCTCGTCACAGTCATTCAATTCCTGAATCCTACACGGAATACCACAGACAAGGTTTAGACTTTCCAGATTCTCATGAAGGCCGCCATCAATTCTAGCTTATACCACGAAGATTCTGATTAAGGAATCCAAGAGATATGCGCCCGGTCTGAGGTAGAACGGAAGTGGTTGTCAGTCACGCATTCATAGGTGAGAATGATGATGAGCGTCACGGATCATCACATTCATCATGGTGAAGTGCAACGAATATCTTAGAACAGGAATGAACTGAATTGAATAGAAAATAGTAATAATTGCATTAAAACTCGAGGTACAGCAGAGCTCTACACCCTTAATCTATGGTGTGTAGAAACTCCACCGTTGAAAATACATAAGTGATGAAGGTCCAGGCATGGCCGAATGACCAGCCCCCTAAATGTGATCAATAGTCTCCTAAGATGAATAATGGAATAAAACCGAGACCAAAGATGTCTAATACAAAAGTAAAATGTCCTATTTATACTAGACTAGCTATTAGGGATTACAGAAGTAGGTAATTGATGCAGAAATCCACTTCCGGGGCACACTTGGTGTGTGCTTGGGCTGAGCTTGAGCTTTATACATGGAGAGGCTTCTTTTAGAGTTGAACGCCAAGTTGTAACGTGTTTTTGGCGTTCAACTCTGGTTCGTGACGTGTTTCTGGCGTTTGACTCCAGAATGTAGCATGGAACTGGCGTTGAGCGCCAGTTTACGTCATTTAATCTTGAATAAAATATGGACTATTATATATTGCTAGAAAGCTCTGGATGTCTACTTTTTAACGCTGTTGAGAGCGCGCCATTTGGAGTTCTGTGGCTCCATAAAATCTATTTCGAGTGCAGGGAGGTCAGAATCCAACAGCATCAGCAGTCCTTTGTCAGCCTTTTATCAGAGTTTTGCTCAGGTCCCTCAATTTCAGCCAGAAATTACCTGAAATCACAGAAAAATACACGAACTCATAGTAAAATCCAGAAATGTGAATTTAGCATAAAAACTAATGAAAATATCCCTAAAAGTAACTAGATCCTACTAAAAACTACTTAAAAACAATGCCAAAATGCGTATAAATTATCCGCTCATCACAACACCAAACTTAAATTGTTGCTTGTCCCCAAGCAACTAAAAATCAATTAGGATAAAAAGAAGAGAATATACTATAAAGCTCAGAATATCAATGAATATTAATTCTAATTAGATGAGCGGGACTTGTAGCTTTTTGCTTCTGAACAGTTTTGGCATCTCACTTTTATCCTTTGAAGTTTAGAATGATTGGCAACTCTAGGAACATAGAATTTCAGATAGTGTTATTGATTCTGCTAGTTAAGTTTGTTGATTATTGAACATAACTACTTTTATGAGTCTTGGCCGTGGCCCTAAGCACTTTGTTTTCCAGTATTACCACCGGATACATAAATGCCACAGACACATGACTGGGTGAACCTTTTCAGATTGTGACTCAGCTTTGCTAAAGTCCCCAGTTAGAGGTGTCCAGAGCTCTTAAGCACACTCTTTTTGCTTTGGATCACGACTTTAACCACTCAGTCTCAAGCTTTTCACTTGGACCTGCATGCCACAAGCACATGGTTAGGGACAACTTGATTTAGCCGCTTAGGCCTGGATTTTATTTCCTTGGGCCCTCCTATCCATTGATGCTCAAAGCCTTGGATCCTTTTTACCCTTGCCTTTTGGTTTTAAGGGCTATTGGCTTTTTCTGCTTTATTTTTTTTTTCTATTTTTTTGCAAGCTTTGTTCTTCATTGCTTTTTCTTGCTCCAAGAATCAATTTCATGATCTTTCAGATCATTAATAGCATTTCTCTTTGTTCATCATTCTTTCAAGAGCCAACAATTTTAACATTCATAAACAACAAGATAAAAAATATGCAATGTTCAAGCATTCATTCAGAAAACAAAAAGTATTGTCACCACATTAATATAATTAAACTAATTTCAAGGATAAATTTGAAACTCATGTACTTCTTGTTCTTTTGAATTAGGAACATTTTTCATTTAAGAGAGGTGAAGGATTCATGGAATTATTCATAGCTTTAAGACATAGTTACTACATACTAATGATCATGTAATAAAGACACAAACATAGATAACATAAAGCTTAAAAATCGAAAAAAAACAGAGAAATAAGAACAAGGAATGAGTCCACCTTAGTGATGGTGGTGCTTTCTTCTTGAAGAACCAATGATGTCTTTGAGTTCTTCTATGTCTATTCCTTGCCTTTGTTGCTCCTCCCTCATTGCTCTTTGATCCTCTCTAATTTCATGGAGAATGATGGAGTGTTCTTGATGTTCCACCCTTAATTGATCCATATTGTACTCAAGTCTTCTAGAGAAGTGTTGAGATGTTCCCAATAGTTGTTGGGAGGAAAATGCATCCCTTGAGGCATCTCTGGGATTCCTTGGTGATGAGCTTCCTCATGTGTCTCTTGGGATCCATGAGTGGGCTCTCTTGTTTGCTCCATCCTCTTCTTAGTGATGGGCTTATCCTCCTCAATGGGGATGTCTCCTTCTATGATAACTCCAGCTGAGTAACACAGATGGCAAATAAGATGAGGAAAAGCTAGCCTTGCCATGGTGGAGGACTTTTCGGCTATTTTGTAGAATTCAAGGGAGATGACTTCATGAACTTCTACTTCCTGTCCATTCATGATGCTATGAATCATAATGGCCCGATCCACAGTAACTTCGGATCGATTGCTAGTGGGGATGATGGAGCGTTGGATGAACTCCAACCATCCTCTAGCCACAGGCTTGAGGTCCAGTCTTCTTAATTGAACCGGCTTGCCTTTGGAGTCTCTTTTCCATTGAGCTCCTTCAATACATATGTCCATAAGGACTTGGTCCAAGCTTTGATCAAAGTTGACCCTTCTTGTGTAGGGGCGTGCATTTCCTTGTATCATGGGAAAATTAAACGCCAACCTCACATTTTTCGGACTAAAATCTATGTATTTCCCCCGAACCATTGTAAGATAATTCTTTGGATTCGGGTTCACACTTTGATCATGGTTCCTAGTGATCCATGCATTGGCATAGAACTCTTGAACCATTAAGATTCCGACTTATTGAATGGGGTTGGTCAGAACTTCCCAACTTCTTCTTTGGATCTCATGTCGGATCTCCGGATACTCATTTTATTTTGAGTTTGAAAGGGACCACAGGGATCACCTTCTTCTTGGCCACAACATCATAAAAGTGGTCTTGATGGGCTTTAGAGATGAATCTCTCCATCTCCCATGACTCGGAGGTGGAAGCTTTTGTCTTCCCTTTCCCTTTTCTAGAGGTTTCTCCGGCCTTAGGTGCCATAGGTGGTTATGGAAAAACAAAAGAAAGCTTATGCTTTTACCATACCAAACTTAGAATATTGCTCGCCCTTGAGCAAGAGAAGAAAGAAGAAGAAGAAGAAGAAGAAAATATGTAGGAGAGGGAGAGAGGGTTGTGTTTCGGCCGAAGAGGAGAACAAAGGGTTGTGTTGTGTGAAAATGAAGAAGAATGGAGGGGTTTATATAGTTGAGGGAGAGGGAGTAGGTTCGGCTATTTAGGGTGGGTTTGGGTGGGAACAAGATTTTGAATTTTGAAGGTAGGTGGGGTTTATGGGGAAGAGTGGGAGGATGTGAGTGGTTAAGAGATGATGGGGAAGAGAGATTGAGGTGATTGGTGAAGGGTTTTGGGGAAGAGTGTTATTGGATTGTGTGAAGAGGAGAGAAGGTGAGTTGAGGTAGGTGGGGATCTTGTGGGGTCCACAGATCTTGAGATGATCCTGTAGGGTCCACAGATGCTGAGGTGTCAAGGATTTACATCCCTGCACCAATGAGGTGTGTAAAACACCCTTTTCATGCAATTCTGGCGTTCAACGCCAGATTGATGCTTGTTTCTGGCGTTGAATACTAGCTTCATGCTTGTTTTGGGCGTTCAACGCCCATTTGCAGCATGTTTCTGGCGTTGAACGGTTCCATGCTTGTTTCTGGCGTTCAGTGCCAGCTCTCCTCAGGGTGTTTTCCTGGCGTTTAGATGCCAGAATGTTACTTGTTTCTGGCGTTCAACGCCAGATCCATGCTCTGTTTTGGCGTTGAATGCCAGCCAGATATTCCTTACTGGCGTTTAAACGCCAGTAAGCCCTTCCTCCAGGGTGTGCTTTTTCTTCTGCTATTTTTGATCCTGTTTTTAATTTTAATATTTATTTTGTGACTCCACATGATTAGAACCTAATGAAACATAAAAGAATAATAAAAGAAAAATAAAATAAGATAAATAAAAATTAGGTTGCCTCCCAATAAGCGCTCCTTTAATGTCACTAGCTTGACAGTGGGCTCTCATGGAGCCTTAAAGGTGATCAGGTCAATGTTGTAGACTCCCAACACCAAACTTAGAGTTTGAATGTGGGGATTCAACACCAAACTTAGAGTTTGGCTTTGGCCTCCCAACACCAAACTTAAAGTTGATTGTGGGGGCTCTGTTTGACTCTGTACTGAGAGAAGCTTTTCATGCTTCCTCTCTATTGTTAAAGAAGAACACCATTGGGTCTTGAACACAAGGTAGTCCCCATTTAATTGAAGGACTAATTCTCCTCTGTTAACATCTATCACAGCTCCTGCTGTGGCTAGGAAAGGTCTTCCAAGGATGATGCATTCATCCTCCTCCTTCCTAGTGTCTAAGATTATGAAATCAGCAGGGATGTAAAGGCCTTCAACCTTTACCAATACATCCTCTACCAATCTATAAGCTTGTCTTACTGACTTGTCTGCCATTTACAATGAGAATATGGCAGGCTGTACCTCAATGATCCCCAGCTTCTCCATTATAGAGAGTGGCATAAGATTGATGCCTGACCCTAGGTCACACAGAGCCTTTTCAAAGGTCATGGTGCCTATGGTATAGGGTATTAAGAATTTACCAGGATCTTTTTTCTTTTGAGGTAAAGTTTGCTGAATGGTGCATGAAATTGTGATCATCAATGGCGCCATCAACATGGTTCGCACAATTGCAATCTCAACTCTTTATCACAATTTCGCACAACTAACCAGCAAGTGCACTGGGTCGTCCAAGTAATAAACCTTACGCGAGTAAGGGTCGATCCCACGAAGATTGTTGGTATGAAGCAAGCTATGGTCTTCTTGTAAATCTCAGTCAGGTAGATTCAAATGGTTATGAATGATTTATGAATAAAGCATAAAATAAAGATAGAGATACTTATGTAATTCATTGGTTAGAATTTTAGATACGTGTATGGAGATGCTTTGTCCCTTCCGTCTCTCGCTTTCCTACTGTCTTCATCCAATCCTTCTTACTCCTTTCCATGGCAAGTTGCATGTTGGGCGTCACCGTTGTCAATGGCTACAGTCCCGTCCTCTCAGTGAAAATGTTCAACGCGCTTTGTCACAGCACGGCTAATCATCTGTCGGTTCTCAATCAGGTTGGAATAGAATCCAGTGATTCTTTTGCGTCTGTCACTAATGCCCAGCCTTCAGGAGTTTGAAGCTCGTCACTGTCATTTAATCCTTGAATCCTACTCAGAATACCACAGACAAGGTTTAGACCTTCCGGATTCTCTTGAATGCCGCCATCAATTCTAGCTTATACCACGAAGATTCCGATTAAGAAATCCAAGAGATAAACATTCAAGCCTTGTTTGCTTGTAGAACGGAAGTGGTTGTCAGGCACATGTTCATAAGTGAGAATGATGATGAGCGTCACATAATCATCACATTCATCATGTTCTTGGGTGCGAATGAATATCTTAGAACAAGAATAAGCTGAATTGAATAGAAGAACAATAGTAATTGCATTAATACTAGAGGTACATCAGAGCTCCACACCTTAATCTATGGTGTGTAGAAACTCCACCGTTGAAAATACATAAGAACAAGGTCTAGGCATGGCCGAATGGCCAGCCTTCCAAAGAGGGTTCAATCATAAAAACATGATCAAAAGATGTATAATACAATAGCAAAAGGTCCTATTTGTAGAGAACTAGTAGCTTAGGGTTTACAAAGATGAGTAAATGACATAAAAATCCACTTCCGGGCCCACTTGGTGTGTGCTTTGGCTGAGCATTGAAGCTTTCATGTGTAGAGACTTTTCTTGGAGTTAAACACCAGCTTTTGTGCTAGTTTGGGCGTTTAACTCCCATTCTTGTGCCAGTTCCGGCGTTAAACGCCAGAATTGTTGAGCTGATTTGGAGCGCCGGTTTGGGCCATCAAATCTCGGGAAAAGTATGGACTATTATACATTTCTGGAAAGCCCAGGGTGTCTACTTTCCAACGCAATTGAGAGCGCACCAATTGGGCTTCTGTAGCTCCAGAAATCCACTTCGAGTGCAGGGAGGTCAGAATCCAACAGCATCTGCAGTCCTTTTCAGCCTCTGAATCAGAATTTTTGCTCAGGTCCCTCAATTTCAGCTAGAAAATACCTGAAATTATAGAAAAGCACACAAACTCATAGTAAAGTCCAGAAAAGTGAATTTTAAATAAAAACTAATAAAAATATAGTAAAAACTAACTAAAACATACTAAAAACAATGCCAAAAAGCGTATAAATTATCCGCTCATCACTGAACCCATGTATCTAGTTCACCAATGAGCAAGGGAGGTTCACCTTCCCAAGTCTCATTACCAAACAACTTGGCATTCAGCTTCATGATAGCTCCTAGATATTGAGCAACTTTCTCCCCAGTTACATCTTCATCCTCTTCAGAGGAAGAATAGTTTTCAGAGCTCATGAATGGCAGAAGGAGGTTTAATGGGATCTCTATGGTCTCTATATGACCTTCAGATTCCTTTAAGTCCTCAATAAGAAACTCCTTCTTGCTTGAGAGACATCCCATGAGGTCTTCCTCATTGGGATTCACGTCCTCTCCTTCCTCTCTGGGTTCAGCCATGTTGATTATGTCAATGGCCTTGCACTCTCTTTTTGGATTCTCTTCAGTATTGCTTGGGAGAGTACTAGGAGGCGTTTCAGTGACTTTCTTACTCAGCTGGCCCACTTGTGCCTCCAAATTTCTGATGGAGGACCTTGTTTCACTCATGAAACTTAAAGTGGCCTTAGACAGATCAAAGACTATGTTTGCTAAGTTAGAGGTGCTCTGTTCAGAATTCTCTGTCTGTTGCTGAGAAGATGATGCAAAAGGCTTGCTATTGCTAAACCTATTTCTTCCATCATTAATAAAGCCTTGTTGAGGCTTTTGTTGATCCTTCCATGAGAAATTTGGATGATTTCTCCATGAGGGGTTATAGGTGTTGCCAAAGGCTTCCCCCATGTAATTTACCTCTGCCATTGCAGGGTTTTCAGGATCATAAGCTTCTTTTTCAGAAGATGCCTCTTTAGTGCTGTTGGATGCATTTTGCCATCCATTCAGACTTTGAGAAATCATGTTGACTTGCTGAGTCAACATTTAGTTCTGAGCCAATATGGCATTCAGAGTATCAATTTCAAGAACTCCCTTCCTCTGAGGCGTCCTATTATTCATGGAATTCTCTCAGAAGTGTACATGAATTGGTTATTTGCAACCATTTCAATACGTTCTTGAGCTTCTGCAGGCGTTTTCTTTAGGTGAATGGATCCACCTGCAGAATGGTTCAGTGACATCTTAGAGAACTCAGACAGACCATAATAGAATATATCTATCATGGTCCATTCTAAAAACATGTTAAAAGGACACTTTTTGGTCATCTGCTTGTATCTTTCCCAAGCTTCATAGAGGGACTCACCATCTTTTTGCTTGAAGGTTTGAACGTCCACTCTAAGCTTGCTCAGCTTTTGAGGAGGAAAGAATTTAACCAAGAAGGCCGTGACCAGCTTATCCCAAGAGTCCAGGCTATCCTTAGGTTGTGAGTCCAACCATGTTCTAGCTCTGTCTCTTATAGCAAAAGGGAAAAGCAAAAGCCTGTAGACTTCAGGATCTACTCCATTAGTCTTAACAGTCTTACATATCTGCAAGAACTCAGTTAAAAACTGGTAGGGATCTTCTGATGGAAGTCCATAAAACTTGCAGTTTTGTTGCATTAGAGCAACTAGTTGAGGTTTCAGCTTAAAATTGTTTGCTCCAATTGCAGGAATTGAGATGCTTCTCCCATCAAACTTGGAAGTAGGTGTAGTATAATCACCAAGCATCCTCCTTGCATTATTATTGTTGGGTTCGGATGCCATATCCTTTTCTTGTTCAAAAATTTTAGTAAGGTTGTCTCTGGATTGTTGTAGTTTAGCTTCTCTTAGTTTCCTCGTCAGAGTCCTTTCAGGTTCAGGATCAGCTTCAACAAGAATGCCTTTTTCCTTGTTCCTGGTCATATGAGAAAGAAGAGAACAGAAAAAGAAGGGGAATCTTCTATGTCACAGTATAGAGATTCCTTTATGTTAGTAGAAGAAGAAAGGGAATAAGAGTGAAGAAGAATGAATAATCCAAACACAAAGGTGAGGATTGGAGCAGAGATTTGAGATGAAGAGAAGTGTTAGTAAATGAATAAATAAATATTATAAGATGAGAGAGAGATGTTTTCAAAAATAATTTTTGAAAAGGAGTTAGTGATTTTCGAAAATTAAAGGAAGAATTAAAATTAAAATTTAAAACAATTAGTTAATTAAAAAGAATTTTGAAAAAGGATGAGATATTTTCAAAAAATTGATAGGAAAAATTAGTTAGGTGGTTTTGAAAAAGATAAGAAACAAATAAAAAGTCAATTAGTTAGTTGAAAAAGATTTGAAAATTAATTTTGAAAAGATAAGAAGATAAGAAGATATTTTGAAATCAAATTTTTGAAAAGGATAAAATTTAAAAAGATATGATTAAAAAGATATGGTTGGAAAAGATTTAATTTTTTTAAATTAAAATTACTTACTTGACTAACAAGAAACTAAAAGATATGATTCTAGAATTTAAAGATTGAACCTTTCTTAACAATAAAGTAACAAACTTCAAATTTTTGAATCAATCACATTACTTGTTAGTTAAGTTTCGAAAATTTGAAATAAAATAAGAAAAAGAATTTGAAAAATAGTTTTAAATTTTTGAAAATCATAAGATAAAAGTAAAAGAGATTTGATTTTTGAAAAAGATTTTGAAAAGATAAGATTTTTAAAATTGAAAATTTGACTTGACTTATAAGAACTAACTAATTTTAAAATTTTTTGACTAAGTCAACTCAAATTTTCGAAATTTTGAGGAAAAAAAAGAAAAAGATATAAATTTTTTTTTGAATTTTTAACGATGAGAGAGAAAAACACAATTATGACCCAAAATATGAAAATTTTGGATCAAAACACATGATGCATGCAAGAACACTATGAATGTCAAGATGAACATCAAGAACACTTTGAAGATCATGAAGAACGTATTTTTGAAAAATTTTTGATGCAAAGAAAACATGCAAGACACCAAACTTAGAAATCTTTAATGCTTAGACACTATGAATGCAAAAATGTACATGAAAAACAACAAAAGACACAAAACAAGAAAACATCAAGATCAAACAAGAAGACTTACTAAGAACAACTTGAAGATCATGAAGAACACCATGTATGAGATTTTCGAAAAAAAAGATGCATAAATTTTTAGAAAAATGCAATTGACACTAAACTTAAAAATTGACTCAAGACTCAAACAAGAGACACAAAATATTTTTAATTTTATGATTTTATTAATTTTTTTCGTAAACATATAGGAAAAAGAAAATAAAAATTTCAAAAAATTTTTAAGAAGAATTCCAGGAATCTTTCAATGTTAGCCTAAAGCTCCAATCCAAGGGTTGGACATGGCTTAATAGCCAGCCAGCTTTAGGATGGCATTACATGCATTGAGGTGATTAGTTGAAGTCTCATTCCAAAAGGATTTGGATATGGCTTTACAACCAGCCAGGCTTCAACATGTTACATGAAACTCTAGAATCCATTCTTAAAAATTTTGAAAGATTTTCGAAAACAGAAGTAAAATTTTTTTGAAAGCTTTGTTTGAAAATTTTTTTGAAAATAAAACAAAAAGAAAAGTACTTAATCTGAGCAACAAGATGAACCGTCAGTTGTCCAAACTCGAACAATCCCCGGCAACGGCGCCAAAAACATGGTGCACGAAATTGTCATCTCTAATAATGGCATTCAACATGGTATGCGCGTTTATAACTCAGCACTTTCTTCACAACTTCGAACAACTAACCAGCAAGTGCACTGGGTCATCCAAGTAATAAACCTTACGTGAGTAAGGGTCGATCCCACGGAGATTGTTGGTATGAAGCAAGCTATGGTCATCTTATAAATCTCAATTAGGCGGATAATAATTGGTTATGGAGTTTTCGAATAATAAAAATAAATAAACAAAAAATAAAGATAGAAAAACTTATGTAAATCATTGATGGGAATTTCAGATAGGCGTATGAAGATTCTGTGATCCTTCTGAATCTCTGCTTTCCTACTACCTTCATCCAATCCTTCTTACTCCTTTCCATGGCAAGCTATATGTAGGGCATTACTGTTGTCAATGGCTACATCCCATCCTCTCAGTGAAAAAGGTCCAAATGCTCTGTCACAGCACGGCTAATCATCTGTCAGTTCTCGATCATGCCGGAATAGAATCCCTTGATTCTTTTGCGTTTGTCATCACGCCCAACAATCGCGAGTTTGAAGCTCGTCACAGTCATTCAATCTCTGAATCCTACACGGAATACCACAGACAAGGTTTAGACTTTTCAGATTTTCATGAATGCCGGCATCAATTCTAGCTTATACCACGAAGATTCTGATTAAGGAATCCAAGAGATATGCGCCCGGTATAAGGTAGAACGGAAGTGGTTGTCAGTCACGTGTTCATAGGTGAGAATGATGATGAGTGTCACGGATCATCACATTCATCATGGTGAAGTGCAACGAATATCTTAGAACAGGAATAAACTGAATTGAATAGAAAATAGTAATAATTGCATTAAAACTTGAGGTACAGCAAAGCTCCACACCCTTAATCTATGGTGTGTAGAAACTCCACCGTTGAAAATACATAAGTGATGAAGGTCAAGGCATGGCCGAATGGCCAGCCCCCTAAATGTGATCAATAGTTTCCTAAGATGAATAATGGAATAAAACCGAGACCAAAGATGTCTAATACAATAGTAAAATGTCCTATTTATACTAGACTAGCTATTAGGGTTTACAAAAGTAAGTAATTGATACAGAAATCCACTTCCGGGGCCCACTTGGTGTGTGCTTAGGCTGAGCTTGAGCTTTACACATGCAGAGGCTTCTTTTGGAATTGAACACCAAGTTGTAACGTGTTTTTGGCGTTCAACTCTGGTTTGTGACGTGTTTCTGGCGTTTGACTCCAAAATGCAGCATGGAACTGACGTTGAGCGCCAGTTTACATCATTTAATCTTGAATAAAGTATAGACTATTATATATTTCTGGAAAGCTCTGGATGTCTAGTTTCTAACGCCGTTAAGAGTGCGCCATTTGGAGTTTTGTAGCTATAGAAAATCTATTTCGAGTGAAGGGAGGTCAGAATCCAACAGCATCAGCAGTCCTTTGTCAGCCTTTTATCAGAGTTTTGCTCAGGTCCCTCAATTTCAGCCAGAAATTACCTGAAATCATAGAAAAACACACAAACTCATAGTAAAGTCCAAAAATGTGAATTTAGCATAAAAAATAATGAAAACATCCCTAAAAGTAGCTAGATCCTACTAAAAACTACTTAAAAACAATGCCAAAAAGCGTATAAATTATCCGCTCATCACAACACTGATGCGGGTAGAAATTGGCGAATTAAAAATTATTAAAATATATACGTTGCAAGTATAGTTCTTAACTCACCAAAAATCCACTTATCAATTTAGAAAGGTGTCACAGAAATTTAAAATTAAAATACTGGGAGTATGAATCCCAGGTCGTCTCCCAACGAGTTGCAGAAAAGTGTGCTATTTTATTAATCAAATGTTTTCAAAAAGGTTTCAGTTGAGTAAACAGGAAATTAAATTGGAGAATTTGAATAATGTAAATAAAAGCCTTGACTGGGAGTTGATTAGTTGGAAGCCCTATTATTGTTGGATTACTCTCTAGATTAATTGATAATTAAAGGTTATCCTGTTTAGTTATCTCTTACTAGGTAAGGGAAAGTCAAACAAGTTGGAATGGTACGTCCGTTCACAAGTTGCAACCCACTTAATTAAAAGGGATTGGTGTTAGTGACTAGAGGACAATCCAACAATAAACCCAATTACAATCTTTCTTTTAAGCTTTCCAACTCAAGGGTTCCTTTCAATCAACTCCCCATCAAGTTAGGGAACTACTCGCTTATTTTGAATGTGAAATTCATAACATATGAAAAGGAATTAAAGAAAGACATTGTAAATAAAAATCAAAATAATAAATTAAAAATAAAAGTAATTCTTGTATTAAATAATCCTAAAAATATTCCAATGGTAAAATTAAACAAAGCAAAGGACATGGAAGAGTAAAACCAAGTAAAGAAAACGAACTAGAATGACGAAATCTTGATGAGGTAATAACTCTTCTCAGTATCCCAATGCAAAAAGTGGTAGAAAAATAAAATCCTAAGAACTATGAATGTGTAGAGAGAAAAACCTAGAGGAGGAGTAAAAACTAGATCTAAAACTAAAGCTGTCTAGAATGACTTGTTGTCCCTAGTTTCTGCATGTTTCCTGGCTCTAGTCTACAGTTCTGGGCCGAAAATTGGGTCAAAATAGGGTCCAAAATCGCCCCCCAGCGAATTCTGCAGATTATGCAGATCACGCACGTCACGCAATCACGTCATCCATGCGGACGCGTCATTCGCGTTTTTTTTCTGCCACGCATTCGCGTCGTCCACGCTTCCACGTCACTTGTGCTTTTCCAATCCACGCGGTCGTGTGAGCCATGTGGCCGCGTCACTGCGATTTCTCTTCATTCGCGCGAACACGTGAGCCATGCGGCCGCGTCACTTCTCGCTGGTTATCTCCTCAATTTCTCATGTTCCTTCCATTTTTTCTGGCTTCCTTTCCAATCTCCAACTCATTCATGCCATATAAAGCCTGAAACACTTAACACACAGATTACGGCATCGAATGGAATAAAGGAGAATTAAAATGCATAATTAAAAGTCTCTAGGAAGCAGTTTTCAATCATGTAATAATTTCAGGAAGGAAATATAAATGCATGCTAAATTAATGAATAAGTGGGTAATGATCATGATAAAACCACACAATTAAACACAATATAAACCATAAAATAGTGGTTTATCAAACACCAAACTTAAATTGTTGCTTGTCCCCAAGCAACTGAAAATCAGTTAGGATAAAACGAAGAGAATATACTATAAAGCTCAGAATATCAATGAATATTAATTCTAATTAGATGAGAGGGACTTATAGCTTTTTGCTTCTGAACAGTTTTGGCATCTCACTTTATCCTTTGAAGTTTAGAATGATTGGCATCTCTAGGAACTTAGAATTTCAGATAGTGTTATTGATTCTTCTAATTAAGTTTGTTGATTCTTGAACACAGCTACTTTTATGAGTCTTGGCCGTGGCCCTAAGCACTTTGTTTTCCAGTATTACCACCGGATACATAAATGCCACAGACACATGACTGGGTGAACCTTTTCAGATTGTGACTAAGCTTTGCTAAAGTCCCCAATTAGAGGTGTCCAGAGCTCTTAAGCACACTCTTTTTGGTTTGGATCACGACTTTAACTACTCAGTCTCAAGCTTGAAATTGGTGCATGAAATTGCAATCACACTTTTGCAATCCGCACAACTAACCAGCAAGTGCACTGTGTCGTCCAAGTAATACCTTACGTGAGTAAGGGTCGATCCCACGGAGATTGTTGGTATGAAGCAAGCTATGGTTATCTTATTAATCTTAGTCAGTATGCCAATAAGGTTCTTTGAATTTAATTGTAAAAAGTGAAAGTGTTTGGAATAAGTAATTGTTACTCAATAATGGAGAATATGTTGGAGTTTTGGAGATGCTTTGTCTTCTAAATTCCTGTAACATAATGCTTTCTCTCTTTCATAAATGCAAGGCTCCTTCCATGGCAAGCTGTATGTAGGGTGTCACTGTTGTCAATGGCTACCTCCCATCCTCTCAGTGAAAATGGTCCAAATGCTCTGTCACAGCACGACTAATCATCTGTTGGTTCTCGATCTTGTCGGAATAGGATCCATTGATCCTTTTGTGTCTGTCACTACACCCAACACTCGCAAGTTTGAAGCTCGTCACAGTCATTCAATCCTTGAATCCTACTCGAAATACCACAGACAAGGTTTAGACTTTCCGGATTCTCATGAATGCCGCTATCAATTCTAGCTTATACCACGAAGATTCTGATTAAGGAATCTAAGAGATACTAATTCAATCTAATGTAGAATGGAGGTGGTTGTCAGGCACACGTTCATGGATTGAGGAAGGTGATGAGTGTCACGGATCATCACCTTCTTCATAGTGAAGCGCGAATGAATATCTTAGATAGGAACAAGCATGTTTGAATGGAAAACAGAAATAATTGCATTAATTCATCGAGACGCTGCAGAGCTCCTCACCCCCAACAATGGAGTTTAGAGACTCATGCCATCAAAGAGTATAAAATTCAGATCTAAAAATGTCATGAGATGCAAAATAAATCTCTAAAAGTTGTTTAAATACTAAACTAGTAACCTAGGTTTACAGAAAATGAGTAAACTAGGATGGATAGTGTAGAAATCCACTTTTGGGGCCCACTTGGTGTGTGCTGGGGCTGAGACTTAAGCTTCTCACGTGCCCGGGCTGTTTCTGGAGTTGAACGCCAGGTTGTAACCTGTTTCTGGCGTTGAACTCCAACTTGCAACCTGTTTCTGGCACTGAACGCCAAACTGCAACATGGAACTGGCGTTGAATGCCAATTTACGTCATCTATCTTCGCGCAAAGTATGGACTATTATATATTGCTGGAAATCCCTGGATGTCTACTTTCCAACCCAATTAAGAGCAAGCCAATTGGACTCCTTTAGCTCCAAAAAATCCATTCCGAGTGTAGGGAGGTCAGAATCCAACAGTATTTGCAGTCCTTTTTCAGCCTGAATCAGATTTTTGCTCAACTCCCTCAATTTCAGCCAAAAAATACCTGAAATTACAGAAAAACACACAAACTCATAGTAAAGTCCAGAAATATAAATTTTTCCTAAAAAACTAATAAAATTATACTAAAAATTAACTAAAACATACTAAATTCTACATGAAATTACCCCCAAAAAGCGTATAAAATATCCGCTCATCACAACACCAAACTTAAACTGTTCCTTGTCCTCAAGCAACTAGATAAATAAAATAGGATAAAAAGAAATCAAGAAGCAATAATATCTTAGAGTTTTAAGTGAAGCTTAGATTCTAATTAGATGAGCGGGACTAGTAGCTTTTTGCTTCCGAACAGTTTTGGCATCTCACTTTATCCTTTGAAATTTAGAATAATTGGCACCCATAGGAACTCAGAATTCAGATAGTATTATTGATTCTCCTAGTTTAGTATGTTGATTGTTGAACACAGCTACTTTATGATTCTTAGTCGTGGCCCTAAGCACTTTGTTTTCCAGTATTACCACTGGATACATAAATGCCACAGACACATAACTGGGTGAACCTTTTCAGATTGTGACTTAGCTTTGCTAAAGTCCCCAATTAGAGGGGTCCAGAGTTCTTAGGCACACTCTTTTGCCTTGGATCACGACTTGAACCACTCAGTATCAAGCTTTTCACTTGGACTTGCATGCCACAAGCACATGGTTAGGGACAGCTTAATTTAGCCGCTTAGGCCTAGATTTATTTCCTTAGGCCCTCCTATCCATTGATGCTCAAAGCCTTGGATCATTTTTACCCTTGGCTTTTGGTTTAAAGGGCTATTGGCTTTTTCTTTTTCTTTATCCAATGATTTCTTGTTTGTTTTATTGCTTTTTCTTGCTTCAAGAATCAATTTCATGATTTTTCAGATCATCAATAATATTTCTCTTATTCATCATTCTTTCAAGAGCCAACAATTTTAACATTCATGAAATTCAATATGAAAAATATGCACTGTTCAAGCATTCATTTAGAAGACAAGAATGATTGCCACCACATATAAATAATTAGAATTTTCTTTATTAAGAACTCGAAATTAAATTGCCTCTTTATTCTAAAAATCTACTATTTTATTCATGTTTAATGATGATGAGAAAAATAAATTATAGCTTAATTAGAAATAAAATCAAAATAGATATACTAATTACTACTACTCCTATATAACTTCAAAGGTAAATTCCTATAAGAACAACTATCACAGAATTAAAGCTAAGATTAGGACTCAACAACCTTTATTTTGAGAACTGGATGTTCCTCTAGTTTGTGGGGTGCTTAGTCCTTCAAGAGATAATTTTTGACGCTTCAGTTCCTTTAAGTCACGCCTTTGCTCTTCTTGTTCCCCAAGCAATTTGCAAAGCATGCTATTTTAATTATTCTGTTCTTCCTTTATTTGGTCCATATCTTCTTGCAACTTGGTAACAGATGCTTCAAGATGCTCCCAGTACTCAAATTGAGGAAATTCCTGGAGGAATTCCTGTGCTCTCCTCTTGATGGGGTCATCCTGCACTTGTTGTTTTTCCATTGATATTTTGGTGATTGGTCGCTCAACTGAGATATACTCAGTTATTCCCATCTTCACTCCAGCATCTTGGTAGAGCATAGAAATTAAGCTTGGATAAGCCAATTTGGCATCTTTGGAGTTCTTGTTTGCGATTATGTAAAGCTCACATGAAATCAGTTGATGAACTTCCACTTCTCTTCCCAACATAATGCAATGGATCATCACTGCTCTTTTAACTATGACTTCAGAACGGTTGCTAGTGGGCAATATAGAATACCCAATGAAGTCCAGCCAGCCTCTGGCGACTAGTTTGAGATCTTCTCTCTTGAGTTGATACCACCTGGCTCCAGGGATGCATATATCCTCTAGAATCTTGTCCAGGCCCTTATTTGTTCTCATCATTCTCCTATTAAAGGAGTCTGGGTCATCTTTCAGCTGAGGTAGCTTAAAGATCTCCCTGATTTTGTCAGGATGAATGTGAATAATCTTTCCTCTGACTAATGTCTGATAGTCCTAGAGGGCAGTTCCAGATATTCTCTGCCTGTCTGTTTGCCACATATTAGCGTAGAATTCCTGAACCATGTTTCTTCCCACCTTTGTTTCAGGATTAGCTAGGACTTCTTAGTTCCTGTTTCGAATTTGCTCTTGAATCTCCAGATATTCGTCTTCTTTCAGATCGAATCTAACTTCCGGGATCACTGACCTTAGACCCATTATTTTGTAGTAATGGTCTGAATGTTCTTTGGTTAATAACTTCCCTTGATTCCAAAGTGGTTTTGGAATACTCTCTTTCTTGCCTCTTGGAGTGGGTTATTTTCCTTTAGGAGCCATGATCTTAGTGAATATGGTTTAGTGATCACGGATAAACACACCAAACTTAGAGGTTTGCTTGTCCTCAATCAAAAGAAAGGAAAGAAGAAGGATAGAAGGAGAGCTAGTATCGAATGGTGGATGAGATGAGGGAGGCCGAATGTGGATTTAAAGGGAGGGGGTGGGTTTCGAAAATTTTGAAGGAAAATAAGATAGAAGATATGAAAAGATAAATATGATAAGAAAAAGATACAATTTAAAATTAAAAAGTTGTGAATGATATTTGAATAAGATAAATCTGAATTTTTATTTTGAAAAAGATTTTAAAAGATAATTGAGTTTTTTTTTTTTAAATTTGAAAAAGAGTTGGATTGGATTTGAAAAGGATTTGTGTTTATGAATTAAGATACATTTGATATTTTTGAAAAGGGGATTTTAGAAATTAGGATTAAAATTTTTGGAATTGAAGGATGAGAGTTTGTAACATGTTTATGCAAGAAATCATGAATTGGAATATAAAAATTTTGAAAAATGTGAATTAAAAACGAAATTACCTCCTCCCCACAATCCTGGCATTAAATGCCCAAACTCTGCATGTTTTGGGCGTTTAACGCCCATTTGTAGCTTCTCCTGGGTGTTCAACGCCCAGCTGTTGCTTCTTGCTGGCGTTGAACGCCAGGAACTCCTTTGTCACTGGGCGTTTTTCTGAACGCCCAGGACACTATAAATCTGGCGTTGAACGCCCAGAAGGTGCTTCTTTCTGGCATTCAACGCCCAAAAGATGCTTCTTTCTGGCGTTTAACGCTCAGATGGCTATCCTTACTGGCGTTGAATGCCCAGTAAGTGCTTCTTTTGGGCGTTCAGCGCCCAAAACAGCTTTTACTGGGTTTTTCTCGCACCAGTGAGCTTCTTTTTGCTGTTTTATCCTCTGAATCCTTCTGTAACTCTGTGAACTCAAGCAATTGCTATTTTACCTTGAAGATAATTGACATAAACCTGTAAAAATCAATTAATCGACAAATAAGCTTTGTAAATGGCTGGGTTGCCTCCCAGCAAGCGCTTCTTTATTGTCTTTAGCTGGACTAATACTGAGCTTTAATCAAGTCTCAGTTTTGAGCATTCTTGCTCAAAATTGCTTTCAAGATAATGTTTAACTCTCTGTCCATTAACAATGAACTTTTTGTTAGAATCATTGTCCTGAAGCTCCACGTATCCATATGGTGATACACTTGTAATCACATATGGACCTCTCCACCGGGACTTCAATTTTCTGGGGAATAATCTGAGCCTAGAATTAAACACCAGAACTTTCTGCCCTGGTCTAAAGACTCTGGATGACAATTTCTTATCATGCCATCTTTTTGCCTTCTCTTTGTAAATTTTTTCATTTTCGAAAGCATTGAGTCTGAATTCCTCTAGCTCATTTAACTGGAGCAATCGTTTTTCTCTAGCTAACTTGGCATCAAGGTTTAGGAATTTGGTTGCCCAATAGGCCTTATGTTCCAGTTCCACTGGCAAGTGATAGGCTTTTTCATACACCAGCTGGTATGGAGAAGTTCCTATAGGTGTCTTGAATGCTGTTCTGTATGCCCACAGAGCATCATCTAAGCTTCTTGCCCAATCCCTTCTACGGTTAATCACAGTCCGATCCAGGATTCTTTTAAGTTCTCTATTAGAGACTTCAGCTTGCCCATTTGTCTGTGGATGATATGGAGTAGCTACCATGTGGCTAACTCCATAGCGAACCAAAGCAGAGTAAAGCTGTTTATTACAGAAATGAGTGCCCCTATCACTGATTAGTACTCTAGGGATTCCAAATCTGCTGAAGATGTGTTTTTGGAGGAATTTCAACACTGTCTTAGTATCATTAGTGGGTGTTGCAATAGCTTCCACCCATTTGGATACATAATCCACTGCTACCAGAATATAAGTGTTTGAGTATGATGGTGGGAAAGGTCCCATAAAGTCAATACCCCATACATCAAACAACTCAATCTTGGAGATCCCTTGTTGAGGCATGGCATAACTGTGAGGCAGATTGCCAGATCTTTGGCAACTATCACAATTAAGTACAAACACTCGGGAGTCTTTATAGAGAGTAGGCCAGTAGAAGCCACATTGGAGTACTCTTGTAGCTGTTTGCTCGCTTCCAAAATGTCCTCCATACTGTGATCCATGGCAGTTCCAGAGGATCTTCTGTGCTTCTTCTTTAGGCACACATCTACAGATTACTCCATCTGCACATCTCTTGAAGAGATATGGTTCATCCTAAAGGTAGTACTTTGCATCTGTGATCAATTTCTTTGTTTACTGCCTACTGTACTCTTTGGGTATAAATCTTACTGCCTTGTAGTTTGTAATGTCTGCAAACCATGGCACTTTTTGGATGGTAAAGAGGTGCTCATCTGGAAGGTTTTCAGAGATTTCAGTAAGAGGGAGGGACGCCCCTTCTACTGGTTTTATTTGGGACAGATGATCTGCTACTTGGTTCTCTGTCCTTTTTCTGTCTCTTATTTTTATATCAAACTCCTGCAGAAGCAACACCCATCTGATGAGTCTGGGTTTTGAATCCTGCTTTGTGAGTAGATATTTAAGAGTAGCATGGTTAGTGTACACAATCACTTTTGATCCTACTAAATAAGATCTAAACTTGTCAATGGCGTAAACCACTGCAAGTAACTATTTTTCTGTGGTAGTGTAGTTCTTCTGTGCGTCATTTAAAACACGACTGGCATAGTAAATGACGTGCAGAAGCTTGTCATGCCTTTGTCCCAACACTGCACCGATGGCATGGTCACTGGCATCACACATCAGTTCAAATGGTAATGTCCAGTCTGGTGCAGAGATGACTGGTGCTGTGACCAGCTTAGCTTTCAGAGTCTCAAACGCCTGCAGACACTCTTTATCCAAGATAAATGGTGTGTCAGCAGCTAGCAGATTACTCAGAGGTTTGGCAATTTTTGAAAAATCTTTTATAAACCTCCTATAGAATCCTGCATGCCCCAGAAAGCTTCTGATTGCCTTAACATTGGCAGGTGGTGGTAATTTTTCAATTACCTCCACCTTAGCTTGATCCACCTCTATTCCTTTGTTTGAAATTTTGTTCCCAAGGACAATTCCTTCAGTCACCATAAAGTGACATTTCTCCCAGTTTAAAACCAGATTAGTCTCTTGGCATCTCTTTTGAACAAGTGCTAGATGGTCAAGACAGGAGCTGAATGAGTCTCTAAACACTGAAAAGTCATCCATTAAGACTTCTAGAAATTTTTCCACCATATCAGAGAAAATAGAGAGCATGCATCTTTGAAAGGTTGCAGGTGCATTGCACACACCAAATGGCATCCTTCTGTATGCAAATACTTCAGATGGGCATGTGAATGCTATTTTCTCTTGATCTTGGGGATCTACTACAATTTGATTATAACCTGAATATCCATCCAGGAAGCAGTAGTATTCATGACCTGCAGTCTTTCTAGCATCTGGTCTATGAATGGTAAAGGAAAATGATCTTTTTTGGTAGCTGTATTGAGCCTTCTGTAATCAATACACATACGCCACCCTGTAACTATTCTTGTAGGAACCAGTTCATTTTTTTCATTATGAACCACTGTCATGCCACCCTTCTTAGGAACGACTTGGACAGGGCTTACCCATGGGCTATCAGAAATATGATAAATAATCACAGCCTCTAGTAATTTAGTGACCTCCTTCTGCACCACCTCCTTCATGGCTGGATTCAGCCGCCTCTGTGGTTGAACCACTGGCTTAGCATCATCCTCCAATAGGATCTTGTGCATGCATCTGGCTGGGCTAATGCCCTTAAGATCACTGATGGACCACCCAAGAGCTGTCTTGTGTGTCCTTAGCACTTGAATTAGTGCTTCCTCTTCCTGTGGTTCTAAGGTAGAGCTTATGATTACAGGAATAGTGTCACCTTCTCCCAGAAATGCGTATTTCAGGGATGGTGGTAATAGTTTGAGCTCGGGTTTAGGAGGTTTCTCTTCTTCCTGAGGGATTTTCAGAGGTTCTATTATTCTCTCTGGTTCCTCCAGATCAGGCTGAGTATCTTTAAAGATATCCTCTAGCTCTGATTTGAGACTCTCAGTCATATTGACCTCTTTTACCAGAGAGTCAATAATATAAATGCTCATGCAGTCATTTTGGGTGTCTGGATGCTGCATAGCTTTGACAACATTTAACTTAAACACGTCCTCATTGACTCTCAGGGTTACTTCCTCTTTTTGGATGTCAATGAGGGTTCGTCCAGTTGCTAGGAAAGGGCTTCCTAGAATGAGAGTTGCACTCTTATGCTCCTCCATTTCCAGCACCACAAAGTCATTGGGAAAGGCAAATGGCCCAACCTTGACAATCTTGTCTTCAATCACGTCTGATGGGTGTTTAATGGAACCATAAGCAAGTTGGAGACATATTCGGGTTGGTTTGACTTCATCAGTCAATCCAAGCTTTTTGATAGTAGATGCAGGTATTAAGTTGATACTTGCCCCAAGATCACATAGAGCTTGATTTGTACAAGTACCTTCTAATGTGCATGGTATCATAAAGCTTCCGGGATCTTTAAGCTTCTCAGGTAAGCTTTTCAGAATGACTACACTGCATTCTTCAGTGAGGTAAACTTTCTCAGTTTCCCTCTAATCCTTCTTATGACTTAAGATCTCTTTCATGAACTTAGCATAAGAGGGTATTTGCTTAAGTGCCTCTGCAAACGGAATCTTTATTTCAAGAGTCCTGAGGTAGTCTACAAAGCGAGCAAATTGCTTATCCTGTTTCGCTTGGTGAAGTTTCTGAGGATAAGGCATTTTGGTTTTGTATTCCTCAACCTTAGTTGCTGTAGGTTTATTGCCTACAGATGTGGGTTGAGAAGCCTTATTAGAGGGGTTGCTATCAGCACTAGTATGTGTCTGATCTCCCACTGGTGTTTGAATGCCAGGGGTGGAAGCTGGAGTGGCATTAGACGCCAACTCCTTACTTGTTTCTGGTGTCTGAATGCTAGAACTATGCTTCCTATGGGCGTTCAACGCCAATTCCTTGCTTGTTTCGGGCGTTGAACGCCAGGACTGAGCATGGTTTGGGCGTTCAACGCCAGCTTTCCACCCATTTTTTGGCGTTTGAGCGCCAGAATTATTCCTCTCTGGGCTCTTACTGTCCTCAGATGGATTTTGGGTGGTTTGCTCATTTGGACCTTTTTCACTGAGAGGATGGGATGTAGATATTGACAACGGTGATGCCCTACATACAGCTTGCCATGGAAAGGAGTAAGAAGGATTGGATGAAGGTAGTAGGAAAGTAAAGATTCAGAAGGATCACATCATCTTTATACGCCTATCTGAAATTCCCATTAATGATTTACATAAGTATTTCTATCTTTATTTTCTGTTTATTTATTATTATTATTCAAAAACTCCATAACCAATTATTATCCGCCTAACTGAGATTTATAAGATGACCATAGCTTGCTTCATACCAACAATCTCCGTGGGATCGACCCTTACTCACTTAAGGTTTATTACTTGGACGACCCAGTGCACTTGCTGGTTAGTTGTGCGAAGTTGTGAAGAAAGTGCTGAGTTATAAACGCACATACCAAGTTGAATGCCATTATTAGAGATCACAATTTCGTGCACCAAGTTTTTGGCGCCATTGCCGGGGATTGTTCGAGTTTTGGACAACTGACAGTTCATCTTGTTGCTCAAATTAGGTACTTTTCTTTTTGTTTTATTTTCAAAATAATATTTCAAAAAAATTTTACTTCTGTTTTCAAAAATGTTTCAAAATTTTTAAGAAATGGATTCTAGAGTTTCATGTAACATGTTGAAGCCTGGCTGGCTGTAAAGCCATATCCAAATCCTGTTGGAATGAGACTTCAACTAATCACCTCAATGCATGTAATGCCATCCTAAAGCTAGCTGGCTATTAAGCCATGTCCAACCCTTGGATTGGAACTTTAGACTAACATTGAAAGATTCCTGGAATTCTTCTTAAAAATTTTTGAAATTCTTATTTTCTTTTTCCTATATGTTTTCGAAAAAAAATATACAAAAATCCAAAAAATTATAAAATCATAAAAATAAAAAATATTTTGTGTTTCTTGTTTGAGTCTAGAGTCAATTACATGTTTTTAAAATTTATGCATTTTTTGAAAATTCATGCATATGTTCTTCATGATCTTCAAGTTATTCTTGGTAAGTCTTCTTGTTTGATCTTGATGTTTTCTTGTTTTGTGTTGTATGATGTTTTTCATGTGCATTTTTGCATTCATAATGTTTAAACATGAAAGATTTTTAAGTTTGGTGTCTTGCATGTTTTCTTTGCATCAAATTTTTTTTTTTAAAAACATGTTCTTGATGTTCATCATGATCTTCAAAGTGTTCTTGGTGTTCATCTTGACATTCATAGTGTTCTTGCATGCATCATATGTTTTGATCCAAAAATTTTCATGTTTTGGGTCATTTTTATGTTTTTCTCTCTCATCATTAAAAATTCAAAAATAAAAAATATCTTTTCCTTAATTTGCTCATAATTTTCGAAAATTTGAGTTGACTTAGTCACAAATTTTAAAACTTAGCTATTTCTTATAAGTCAAGTCAAATTTTCAATTTTAAAAATCCTATCTTTTCAAAATCTTTTTCAAAAGTCAAATCTTATACATTTTTCTTTTATTATTTTCGAAAATATTCTTAAATTGATTTTCAAAATCTTTTTCTTATCTTTATCTCAAAATTGAAACTTTACTAACAATTAATATGATTGATTCAAAAATTTGAAGTTTGTTACTTTCTTATTTAGAAAGGTTCAATCTTTAAATTCTAGAAATCATATGTTTTAGTTTCTTGTTAGTCAAGTAATCAATTTTAATTTTAAAGATTAAATCTTTTCCAACCATATCTTTTTAATCATATCTTTTTATCATATCTTTTTAAATTTTATCTTTTTCAAAAAAATTTGATTGCAAAATATCTTCTTATCTTCTTTTCTTTTCAAAATTAATTTTCAAATCTTTTTCAACTAACTAATTGACTTTTTATTTGTTTCTTATCTTTTTCAAAACCACCTAACTAATTTTCCCTATCAATTTTTCGAAAATATCTCATCCTTTTTTCAAAATTATTTTTAATTAACTAATTGTTTTAAATTTTAATTTTAATTTTATTCCCCCTTTAATTTTCGAAAATCATTAACTCCTTTTCAAAAATTATTTTCAAAAACTTCTCTCTCTCTCATCTTAGTTTATTTATTTATTCATTTACCAACACTTCTCTGCTCCTATCTTCACCCTTGTGTTTGGATTATTCATTCTTCTTCATTCTTATTCCTTTTCTTCTTCTATTAACATAAAGGAATCTCTATACTGTGACATAGAGGATTCCTCTTCTTTTTCTATTCTCTTCTTTCTCATATGAGCAAGAACAAGGAAAAAAGCATTCTTGTTGAAGCTGATCCTGATCCTGAAAGGACTCTGAAGAGGAAACTAAGAGAAGCTAAACTACAACAATCCAGAGACAACCTTATTGAAATTTTTGAATAAGAAAATGATATGGCAGCCGAACCCAACAACAATAATGCAAGGAGGATGCTTGGTGATTATACTACACCTACTTCCAAGTTTGATGGAAGAAGCATCTCAATTTCTGCCATTGGAGCAAACAATTTTGAGCTGAAACCTCAACTAGTTGCTCTAATGCAACGAAACTGCAAGTTTCATGGACTTCCATCAGAAGATCCCTACTAGTTTTTAACTGAGTTCTTGCAGATATGTGAGACTGTTAAGACTAATGGAGTAAATCCTGAAGTCTACAGGCTCATGATTTTCCCTTTTGCTATAAGAGACAAAGCTAGAACATGGTTGGACTCACAACCTAAGGATAGCCTGGACTCTTGGGATAAGCTGGTCACGGCCTTCTTGGTTAAATTCTTTCCTCCTCAAAAGCTGAGCAAGCTTAGAGTGGATGTTCAAACCTTTAGGCAAAAAGATGGTGAATCCCTCTATGAAGCTTGGGAAAGATACATGCAAATGATCAAAAAGTGTCTTTCTAACATGTTTTCAGAGTGGACCATGATAGATATATTCTATTATGGTCTGTCTGAGTTCTCTAAGATGTCACTGGACCATTCTGTAGGTGGAGCCATTCACCTAAAGAAAATGCCTGCAGAACCTCAGGAACTTATTGAAATGGTTGCAAATAACCAATTCATGTACACTTCTGAGAGGAATTCCGTGAATAATGGGATGCCTCAGAGGAAGGGAGTTCTTGAAATTGATGCTCTGAATGCCATATTGGCTCAGAACAAAATATTGACTCAGCAAGTCAACATGATTTTCAACGTCTGAATGGATGGCAAAATGCATCCAACAGCACTAAAGAGGCATCTTCTAAAGAAGAAGCTTATGATCCTGAAAACCCTTCAATGGCAGAGGTAAATTACATGGGGGAAGCCTTTGGCAATACCTATAATCCCTCATGGAGAAATCATCTAAATTTCTCATGGAAGGATCAACAAAAGCCTCAATAAGGCTTTAATAATGGTGGAAGAAACATGTTTAGCAATAGCAAGCCTTTTCCATCATCTTCTCAGCAACAGACAGAGAATTCTGAGCAGAGCACCTCTAACTTAGCAAACAAAGTCTCTGATCTGTCTAAGGCCACTTAAAGTTTCATGAGTGAAACAAGGTCATCCATTAGAAATTTGGAGGCACAAGTGGGCCAGCTGAGTAAGAAAGTCACTGAAACTCCTCCTAGTACTCTCCCAAGCAATACTGAAGAGAATCCAAAAAGAGAGTTCAAGGCCAATTACATAATCAACATGGACAAACTCAGAGAGGAAGGAGAGGACGAGAATCCTAATGAGGAAGACCTCATGGGACGTCTCTCAAGCTAGAAGGAGTTCCTTATTGAGGACTTAAAGGAATCTGAAGGTCATATAGAGACCATAGAGATTCCATTAAACCTCCTTCTGCCATTCATGAGCTCTGAAAACTATTCTTCCTTTGAAGAGGATGAAGATGTAACTAGAGAGCAAGTTGCTCAATATCTAGGAGCTATCATGAAGCTGAATGCCAAGTTGTTTGGTAATGAGACTTCGGAAGGTGAACCTCCCTTGCTCATTGGTGAACTAGATACATGGGTTCAGCAAACTTTACCTCAAAAGAAACAAGATCCTGGCAAATTCTTAATACCCTGTACCATAGGCACCATGACCTTTGAAAAGGCTCTGTGTGACCTTGGGTTAGGCATAAATCTTATACCACTCTCTGTAATGGAGAAGCTGGGGCTCATTGAGGTACAGCCTGCCATATTTTCATTGCAAATGGCAGACAAGTAAGTAAAACAAGCTTATGGATTGGTAGAGGACGTATTGGTAAAGGTTGAAGGCCTTTACATCCCTGCTGATTTCATAATCTTAGACACTAGGAAGGAGGAGGATAAATGCATCATTCTTGGAAGACCTTTCCTGCCACAACAGGAGCTGTGATAGATGTTAACGGAGGAGAATTAGTCCTTCAATTGAATGGGGACTACCTTGTGTTCAAGACCCATGGGTGTTCTTCTTTAACAATAGAGATGAAGCATAAAAAACTTCTCTCAATACAGAGTCAAACAGAGCCCCCACAATCAAACTCTAAGTTTGGTGTTGGGAGGCCAAAGCGAAACTCTAAGTTTGGGGTTGAATGCCCACATTCAAACTCTAAGTATGGTGTTGGGAGTCTACAACATTGACTTGATCACCTTTGAGACTCCATGAGAGCCCACTGTCAAGCTGGTGACATTAAAGGAGCGCTTATCAGGAGGCAACCTAATTTTTTTTATTTAACTAATTTTATTTTTATTTTATTGTTCTTTTATGTTTTCTTAGGTTCATGATCATGTGGAGTCACAAAACAAATACAAAAATTAAAAACAAAATCAAAACCAGCAGAAGAAACAGCACACCCTGGAGGAAGGGCTTACTGGCGTTTAAACGCCAGTAAGGAGCATCTGGCTAGCGTTCAACGCTAGAACAGAGCATGGATCTGGCGTTGAACGCCAGAAATAAGCAACATCCTGGCATTTAAATGCCAGGAAAACACCCTGAGGAGAGCTGGCGCTGAACGCCAGAAACAAGCATGGAATTGGCGTTCAACGCCAGAAACATGCTGCAAATGGGCGTTGAACGCCCCAAACAAGCATGAAGCTGGCGTTCAATGCCTGAAACAAGCATGAATCTGGCGTTGAACGCAAGGATTGCATGAAAAGGGCATTTTACATGCCTCATTGGTGCAGGGATGTAAAGTCTTGACACCTCAGGATCTGTGGACCCCACAGGATCATCTCAGGATCTGTGGACCCCACAGGATCCCCACTTACCTCAACTCACATTCTCTCCTCTTCACACAATCTAATAACAACTCTTCCCCAAAACCCTTCACCAATCACCTCAATCTCTCTTCCCCATTACCTCTTCACCACTCAAATCCATCATCTCTTTCCCACCCAAACCCACCCTACATGGCCTAATACACACCTCTCTTTGTCTCCTCCATATCCTCTTCTTCTTCTTCTCTTCTTTCTTCTTTTGCTTGAGGGCAAGAAACATTCTAAGTTTAGTGTGGTAAAAGCATAGCTTTTTTGTTTTTCCATAACGATTGATGGCACCTAAGGCCAGAGAAACTGATAAGCGGATAATTTGTACGCTTTTTGGCATTGTTTTTAGTATGTTTTTAGTATGATCTAGTTAGTTTTTAGTATATTTTATTAGTTTTTAGTTAAAATTCACTTTTCTGGACTTTACTATGAGTTTGTGTGTTTTTCTGTGATTTCAGGTATTTTCTGGCTGAAATTGAGGGACCTGAGCAAAAATCTGATTCAGAGACTGAAAAGGACTGCAGATACTGTTGGATTCTGACCTTCCTGCACTCGAAGTGGATTTTCTGGAGCTACAGAAGCCCAATTGGCGCGCTCTCAACGGCGTTGAAAAGTAGACATCCTGGGCTTTCCAGCAATATATGATAGTTTATACTTTGCCCAATATTTGATGGCCCAAACTGGCGTTCAAAGTCACCCTCAGAATTCCCAGCGTTAAACGCCGGAACTGGCACAAGAGTGGGAGTTAAACGCCCAAACTGGCACAAAAGCTGGCGTTTAACTCCAAGAGAAGTCTCTACACGAAAATGCATCAATGCTCAGCCCAAGCACACACCAAGTGGGCCCGGAAGTGGATTTTTATGTCATTTACTCATCTCTGTAAACCCTAGGCTACTAGTTCTCTATAAGTAGGACCTTTTACTATTGTATTTTCATCTTTAGATCTTTGAATCTTTGAATCATTTTAGATCTTTTGATCACGTTTGGAGGCTGGCCTCACGGCCATGCCTAGACCTTGTTCTTATGTATTTTCAACGGTGGAGTTTCTACACACCATAGATTAAGGTGTGGAGCTCTGTTGTACCTCGAGTATTAATGCAATTACTATTGTTCTTCTATTCAATTCAGCTTGTTCTTGTTCTAAGATATCACTTGTTCTTCAACTTGATGAATGTGATGATCCGTGACACTCATCATCATTCTCACCCATGAACGTGTGCCTGACAACCACCTCCGTTCTACCTTAGATTGGGTGGATATCTCTTGGATTCTTTAACCGGAATCTTCGTGGTATAAGCTAGAATTGATGACGGCATTCAAGAGAATCCGGAAGGTCTAAACCTTGTCTGTGGTATTCTGAGTAGGATTCAATGATTGAATGACTGTGACGAGCTTCAAACTCCTGAAGGTTGGGCGTTAGTGACAGACGCAAAAGAATCAGTGGATTCTATTCCAACCTGATTGAGAACCGACAGATGAGTAGCCGTGCCGTGACAGGGTGCGTTGAACATTTTCACTGAGAGGATGGGAGGTAGCCACTGACAACGGTGAAACCCGTACATACAGCTTGCCATGGAAAGGAGTAAGAAGGATTGGATGAAGACAGTAGGAAAGCAGAGAGACGGAAGGAACACAGCATCTCCATACGCTTATCTGAAATTCCCACCAATGAATTGCATAAGTATCTCTATCTTTATCTTTATATTTTATTCATCATTCATAACCATTTGAATTTGCGTGACTAAGATTTACAAGGTGACCATAGCTTGCTTCATACCAACAATCTCTGTGGGATCGACCCTTACTCGCGTAAGGTTTATTACTTGGACGACCCAGTACACTTGCTGGTTAGTTGTGCGAAGTTGTGTTTATGCCATGGTATTGAACACCAAGTTTTTGGATTCATCACCGGGGATTATTTGAGTTGTGAAAAGTATTGATCATAATTTCGTGCACCAAGTTTTTGGCGCCGTTGCCGGGGATTGTTGCGTTTGGACAACTGACGGTTCATCTTGTTGCTTAGATTAGGTATTTTTCAGAATTCTTAAGAATGAATTCTAGTGTTTCATGATGATCTGTTGAGGTCTGGCTGGCTGTGAAGCCATGTCTAATTTTATTGGACCGAGGTTTCAACTTATCATCACAAGAGCTTGTTGATTTCTATCAATCTTGCTGTTGGAGCAATGATCTGCTAAGGCTTGGCTGGCCATTGGCCATGTCTAGTGTTTTGGACCGGAGCTTTCTTTGAAAGCTTGGCTGGCTATGAAGCCATGTCTAATTCCTGGACCGGAGTCTTAGACTAACATTGCATGATTCCTGGAATTCTCATTAAGAATTTTGATATCTTATTTTCTTTTCCACTTAATTTTCGAAAAAAACCAACAAAAAAAATTACAAAACCATAAAAACCAAAAATAATTTATGTTTCTTGTTGAGTCTAGAGTCTTATTTTAAGTTTGGTGTCAATTGCATGTTTCTGTTCTTCTTGCATTCATGCATGTGTCTTCATTAATCTTCAAGTTGTTCTTGATGATTTCATTGCTCTGATCTTTGAATTCTATTGACTTGAGTGTTTTGTGTTTCTCATATGCATTCTCATGTTGTTAGTGTCAGAAGTATACAAATTGCTAAGTTTGGTGTCTTGCATGCATTGTTATTTGATTTTAGTTGCATTTTGATTATTCCTTATTATTAAAAATCCAAAAATATTTTTTATTTGTGTCTTTTCAAGTCAATAATACAGAGAATTGAAGATTCAGAATATACAGCAGAGGAATTATACAGAAAAAGCTGCGCGTTTAAAACGCCCAGTGAAGAAGGGCAAACTGGCGTTTAAACGCCAGCCAGGGTGCCTGGCTGGGCGTTAACGCCCAAAAGGGTAGTAGTTTGGGCGTTAAACGCCAGAATGTGCACCATTCTGGGCGTTTAACGCCAGGATGGCACAAGAGGGAAGATTTTGTTTTCAATTCAAATTTTTTTCTAGTTTTCAAAATCTTTTCAAAATCAAATCTTTTTCAAATCAAATCTTTTCAATCAAATCTTTTTCAAAATCAATTTCTTTTCATTTTCAAAGATACTTGCTATCAATTAATGATTTGATTCAACATTTCAAGTATGTTGCCTTTTCTGTTGAGAAAGGTTTAATGTTTGAATCATATCTTTTCTTGTTAGCCAAGTCATTAATTTTTAAAATCAAATCTTTTTAAATTGTTTTTCAAATCATATCTTTTTAATCACATCTTTTTCAAAATAGTTTTCAATCATATCTTTTTTATTTTCTAATTTCAAAATCTTTTTCAAAAACCACTTGATTTCTTTTCCACACTTAGTTTTCGAAAATCAAATACTATTTTTCAAATGTTTTTAAAATCTTTTACTTAATTTTCGAAAACTTCTTTCCCTCTTCTCATATCCTTCTATTTATGGACTAACACTATTCTTCAATGAACAATTCGAACTCCATCTCTCTTGATAAGTTCGAATTCTTCTACTCCTGCCTTCTATTTTTCTTTTCCTCTGACACATCAAGGAATCTCTATACTGTGACATAGAGGATTCCATATTTTCTTGTTCTCTTCTCTTTCATATGAGCAGGAGCAAAGACAAAAGCATTCTTGTTGAGGCTGACCCTGAACCTGAAAGGACCTTGAAGCGAAAGCTAAGAGAAGCTAAGGCACAACTCTCTGTAGAGGACCTAACAGAAATCTTCAAAGAAGAAGACCCCATGGCAGCCGAAAACAACAACAATGCCAACAATGCAAGGAAGGTGCTGGGTGACTTTACTGCACCTACTCCCGACTTCTATGGGAGAAGCATCTCTATCCCTGCCATTGGAGCAAACAACTTTGAGCTTAAGCCTCAATTAGTTTCTCTAATGCAACAGAATTGCAAGTTCCATGGACTTCCATTGGAAGATCCTCATCAATTTTTAGCTGAGTTCTTGCAAATCTGTGACACTGTCAAGACTAATGGGGTTGACCCTAAGGTCTACAGACTTATGCTATTCCCTTTTGCTGTAAGAGACAGAGCTAGAATATGGTTGGACTCACAACCTAAAGAAAGCCTGAACTCTTGGGAAAAGCTAGTCAATGCCTTCTTGGCAAAGTTCTTTCCACCTCAAAAATTGAGTAAGCTTAGAGTAGAAGTCCAAACCTTCATACAGAAGGAAGGAGAATCCCTCTATGAAGCTTGGGAAAGATACAAACAATTAATCAGAAAGTGTCCCTCTGATATGCTTTCTGAATGGAGCATCATAGGTATTTTCTATGATGGTCTGTCTGTACTGTCCAAGATGTCTTTGGATAGTTCTGCTGGAGGATCTCTTCATCTGAAGAAGACGCCTACAGAAGCTCAAGAACTAATTGAAATGGTTGCAAATAACCAATTCATGTACACTTCTGAAAGGAATCCTGTGAACAATGAGACTAATCAGAAGAAAGGGGTTCTTGAGATTGATACTCTGAATGCCATATTGGCTCAGAACAAGATATTGACTCAGCAAGTCAATTTGATTTCTCAAAGTCTGTCTGGAATGCAAAATGCACCGGGCAGTACTAAGGAAGCCTCATCTGAAGAAGAAGCTTATGATCCTGAGAACCCTTCAATGGAAGAGGTGAATTACATGGGAGAACCATATGGAAACACTTATAATCCCTCATGGAGAAATCATCCAAATCTCTCATGGAAGGATCAATAGAGACCTCAACAAGGTTTCAACAATAATAATGGTGGAAGAAACAGGTTTAGCAATGGCAAGCCTTTTCCATCATCTTCTCAGCAACAGACAGAGAGTTCTAAGCAAAATGCCTCTGACTTAGCAACCATGGTCTCTGATCTAATCAAAACCACTCAAAGTTTCATGACTGAAACAAGGTCCTCCATTAGAAACTTGGAGGCACAAGTGGGTCAGCTGAGCAAGAAAATTACTGAACTCCCTCCTAGTACTCTTCCAAGCAATACAGAAGAAAATCCAAAAGGAGAGTGCAAGGCCATCAACATGGCCGAATTTGGAGAGGCGGGAGAGGCAGTGAATGCGACTGAGGAAGACCTCAATGGACGTCCACTGACCTCCAATGAGTTCCCTAATGAGGAACCGTGGGAATCTGAGGCTCAAAATGAGACCATAGAGATCCCATTGGATTTACTTCTGCCATTCATGAGCTCTGATGAGTATTCTTCCTCTGAAGAGGATGAATATGTCATTGAAGAGCAAGTTGCTAAATACCTTGGAGCAATCATGAAGCTAAATGACAAGTTATTTGGCAATGAGACTTGGGAGGATGAACCCCCTTTGCTCACCAAAGAACTGGATGACTTATCTAGGCAGAAATTACCTCAAAAGAGACAAAATCCTGAGAAGTTCTCAATACCTTGTGCCATAGGCACCATGACCTTCAAGAAGGCCTTGTGTGACCTAGGGTCAAGTGTAAACCTCATGCCTCTCTCTGTAATGGAGAAGCTAGGGATCTTTGAGGTGCAAGCTGCAAAAATCTCACTAGAGATGGCAAACAACTCAAGAAAACAAGCTTATGGACTTGTAGAGGATGTTCTGGTAAAAGTTGAAAACCATTACATCCTTGCTGATTTCATAGTCCTAGAGACTGGGAAGTGCATGGATGAATCCATCATCCTTGGCAGACCCTTCCTAGCCACAACAAAGGCTGTGATTGATGTTGATAGAGGAGAATTGATCATTCAAGTGAATAAAGAATCCTTTGTGTTTAAGGCTCAAGGATATCTGTCTATCACCATGGAGAGGAAGCATGAAGAGCTTCTCTCAAAACAGAGCCAAACAGAGCCCCCACAGTCAAACTCTAAGTTTGGTGTTGGGAGGCCACAACCAAATTCTAAGTTTGGTGTTGAACCCCCACATTCAAACTCTAAGTTTGGTGTTGGGAGGTTCCAACATTGCTCTGAGCATCTGTGAAGCTCCATGAGAGCCCTCTGTCAAGCTACTGACATTAAAGAAGCGCTTGTTGGGAGGCAATCCAATGTTATATTTTATCTATTTTCCTTTGTTATTTTATGTTTTATGTAGGTTGATGATCATGAGAAGTCACAAAATCAATTGAAAAAGCAAAACAGAATGAAAAACAGAAAGAAAAATGGCACACCCTGGAGGAAGAACCTGCTTGCGTTTAAACGCCAGTAAGGCTAGCAGATGGGCGTTTAACGCCTAGTCTGGCACCATTCTGGGCGTTTAACGCTAGAAAGGGGCACCAGACTGGCGTTAAACGCCAGGAAAGGGCAAGAAGTTGGCGTTAAACGCCAGAAATGGGCACCAGCCCGGCGTTTAACGCCAGAATTGGCACAGGGAGCAATTTTGCTCGCCACTTGGTGCAGGGATGACTTTTCCTTGACACCTCAGGATCTGTGGACCCCACAGGATCCCCACCTACCCCACCACTCTCTCTCTTCTTCATCCATTCACCAATCACCTCAACACCTCTTCCCCAAAAACCCTTCACCTATCAAATCCTATCTTTCTCTTCACCACTCACATCCATCCTTCATAAAACCCCACCTACCTCACCATTCAAATTCAAGTCACTTCCCCACCCAAACCCACCCTCCCATAGCCGAACCCTACCCCTCCCTTCACCCCTATATAAACCCATCTTCACTCCTTCATTTTCACACAACTTAAACACTACTTCTCCCCCTTTGGCCGAACCACAAAGCCATTTCCTTCTCCTTTATTTCTTCTTCTTCTACTCTCTTCTTTCTTCTTTTGCTCGAAGACGAGCAACCTTTTAAGTTTGGTGTGGTAAAAGCATTGCTTTTTGTTTTTCCATAACCATTTATGGCATCCAAGGCCGGAGAAACCTCTAGAAAGAGGAAAGGGAAGGCAAAAGCTTCCACCTCCGAGTCATGGGAGATGGAGAGATTCATCTCAAGGGTGCATCAAGACCACTTCTATGAAGTTGTTGCCTTGAAGAAGGTGATCCTCGAGGTCCCTTTCAAACTCAAAAAGAGTGAATATCCGGAGAAGAGATTGGGAAGTTCTTACCAACCCCATTCAACAAGTCGGAATCTTAATGGTTCAAGAGTTCTATGCCAATGCATGGATCACCAAGAACCATGATCAAAGTGTGAACCCGGACCCAAAGAATTGGCTTACTATGGTTCGGGGGAAATACTTGGATTTTAGTCCAGAAAATGTAAGGTTGGCATTCAACTTGCCCATGATGCAAGGAGATGAACATCCTTACACTAGAAGGGTCAACTTTGATCAAAGGTTGGACCAAGTCCTCACAGTCATTTGTGAAGAGGGCGCCCAATGGAAGAGAGATTCAAGAGGAAAGCCGGTTCAATTGAGAAGGCATGACCTCAAGCCTGTGGCTAGGGGATGGTTGGAGTTTATCCAACGCTCAATCATTCCCACTAGCAACCGGTCTGAAGTTACTATAGACCGGGCTATCATGATTCATAGCATCATGATTGGAGAAGAAATAGAAGTTCATGAGGTTATATCCCAAGAACTCTATAAGATGGCGGACAAGTCCTCTACCTTGGCAAGGTTAGCCTTTTCTCATCTCATTTGTCACCTCTGTTATTCAGTTGGAGTTGACATAGAGGGAGACATCCCCATTGATGAGGACAAGCCCATTACTAAGAAGAGGATGGAGCAAACAAGAGACCCCTCTCATCATCAAATCCCTGAGATGCCTCAAGGGATGCACTTTCCTCCACAAAACTATTGGGAGCAACTAAACACCTCCCTAGGAGAATTGAGTTCCAACATGGGACAACTAAGGGTGGAGCACCAAGAACACTCCATCCTCCTCCATGAAATTAGAGAAGATCAAAGAATCATGAGAGAGGAGCAACAAAGGCAAGGAAGAGACATTGAGGAGCTCAAGCACTCCATAGGATCTTCAAGAGGAAGAACAAGCCGCCATCACTGAGGTGGACCCGTTCTTTAATCTCCTTGTTCTTTATTTTCCTGTTTTTCGAATTTTTAGTGCTTATGTTTATCTATGTTTGTGTCTTGTGATCATTAGTGTCTATGCCTTAAAGTTATGAATGTCCTATGAATCCATCACCTCTCTTAAATGAAAAATGTTCTTAATTGAAAAAGAGAAGAATTGCATGAATTTTGAATTTTATAACAGTTTAATTATTTTGATGTGGTGGCAATATTTTTGTTTTCTGAATGTATGCTTAAACAGTGCATATGTCTTTTGAATTTGTGGTTCATGAATGTTGGCTCTTGAAAGAATGATGAAAAAGGAGACATGTTACTGAGGATCTGAAAAATCATAAAAATGATTCTTAAAGCAAGAAAAAGCAGTGAATACAAAAAAAAATGAAAAAAAGAGGGAAAAAGAGAAAAACGAAAAAAAGAGAGAGAAAAAGAAAGAAATAAAGTTGTGATCCAAGGCAAAAAGAGTGTGCTTAAGAACCCTGGACACCTCTAATTGGGGACTCTAGCAAAGCTGAGTCACAATCTGAAAAGGTTCACCCAATTATGTGTCTGTGGCATGTATGTATCCGGTGGTAATACTGGAAGACAGAGTGCTTTGGGCCACGGCCAAGACTCAATAAGTAGCTGTGTTCAAGAATCATCATACCTAACTAGGAGAATCAATAACACTATCTGGATTCTGAGTTCCTAAAGAAGCTAATCATTCTGAATTTCAAAGGATAGAGTGAGATGCCAAAACTGTTCAGAGGCAAAAAGCTAAAAGCCCCACTCATCTAATTAATACTGATCTTCATAGATGTTTTTAGAATTCATTGTATATTCTCTTCTTTTTATCTTATTTGATTTTCAGTTGCTTGAGGACAAGCAACAATTTAAGTTTGGTGTTGTGATAAGCGGATAATTTGTACGCTTTTTGGCATTGTTTTTAGTTTGTTTTTAGTATGATCTAGTTAGTTTTTAGTATATTTTTATTAGTTTTTAGTTAAAATTCACTTTTCTGGACTTTACTACGGGTTTGTGTGTTTTTCTGTGATTTCAGGTATTTTCTGGCTGAAATTGAGGGACCTGAGCAAAAATCTGATTCAGAGACTGAAAAGGACTGCAGATGCTGTTGGATTCTGACCTCCCTGCACTTGAAGTGGATTTTCTGGAGCTACAGAAGCTCAATTGGCGCGCTCTCAACGGCGTTGGAAAGTAGACATCCTGGGCTTTCCAGCAATATATGATAGTTCATACTTTGCCCAATATTTGATGGCCCAAACTGGCGTTCAAAGTCACCCTCAGAATTCCCAGCGTTAAACGCCGGAACTGGCACAAGAGTGGGAGTTAAACGCCCAAACTGGCACAAAAGCTGGCGTTTAACTCCAAGAGAAGTCTCTACACGAAAATGCATCAATGCTCAGCCCAAGCACACACCAAGTGGGCCCGGAAGTGGATTTTTATGTCATTTACTCATCTTTGTAAACCCTAGGCTACTAGTTCTCTATAAGTAGGACCTTTTACTATTGTATTTTCATCTTTAGATCTTTGAATCTTTGGATCTTTTTAGATCTTTTGATCACGTTTGGAGGCTGGCCTCACGGCCATGCCTAGACCTTGTTCTTATGTATTTTCAACGGTGGAGTTTCTACACACCATAGATTACGGTGTGGAGCTCTGCTGTACCTCGAGTATTAATGCAATTACTATTGTTCTTCTATTCAATTCAGCTTGTTCTTGTTCTAAGATATCACTTTTTCTTCAACTTGATGAATGTGATGATCCGTGACACTCATCATCATTCTCACCCATGAACGTGTGCCTGACAACCACCTCCGTTCTACCTTATATTGGGTGGATATCTCTTGGATTCTTTAACCGGAATCTTCGTGGTATAAGCTAGAATTGATGGCGGCATTCAAGAGAATCCGGAAAGTCTAAACCTTGTCTGTGGTATTCTGAGTAGGATTCAATGATTGAATGACTGTGACGAGCTTCAAACTCCTGAAGGCTGGGCGTTAGTGACAGACGCAATAGAATCACTGGATTCTATTCCAACCTGATTGAGAACCGACAGATGAATAGCCGTGCCGTGACAGGGTGCGTTGAACATTTTCACTGAGAGGATGGGAGGTAGCCACTGACAACGGTGAAACCCGTACATACAGCTTGCCATGGAAAGGAGTAAGAAGGATTGGATGAAGACAGTAGGAAAGCAGAGAGACGGAAGGAACACAGCATCTCCATACGCTTATCTGAAATTCCCACCAATGAATTGCATAAGTATCTCTATCTTTATCTTTATATTTTATTCATCATTCATAACCATTTGAGTTTGCCTGACTAAGATTTACAAGGTGACCATAGCTTGCTTCATACCAACAATCTCTGTGGGATCGACCCTTACTCGCGTAAGGTTTATTACTTGGACGACCCGGTACACTTGCTGGTTAGTTGTGCGAAGTTGTGTTTATGCCATGGTATTGAACACCAAGTTTTTGGATTCATCACCGGGGATTATTTGAGTTGTGAAAAGTATTGATCACAATTTCGTGCACCAGAAACCTCAAAAAAAAAAAAGAAGAGAAAAGGGAGGACAAAAGCTACCACCTCTGAGTCATGGGAAATGGAGAGATTCATCTCAAGGGTCCATAGCTCAATAGTAGAGCATTTGACTGCAAATCAAGAGATCCCTGAGATACCTCAGGGGATACATTTTCCTCCACACAATTATTGGGAGCAACTAATGATAGGAGCACCAAAATCACTAGGGATCAAGTAACAAAGGCAAGGAAGAGACATAGAAGAACTCAAAGACATCATTGGTTCTTCAAGAAGAAAGTGCCACCATCACTAAGGTAGACTCTTTCCTTGTTCTTATTTTTCTGTTTTTTTTTTCAATTTTTAAGATTTATGTTATCTATGTTTGTGTCTTTATTACATGATCATTAGTATGTAGTAACTATGTCTTAAAGCTATGAATAATTCCATGAATCCTTCACCTCTCTTAAATGAAAAATGTTCCTAATTCAAAAGAACAAGAAGTACATGAGTTTCGAATTTATCCTTGAAATTAGTTTAATTATATTGATGTGGTGACAATACTTTTTGTTTTCTGAATGAATGCTTGAACAGTGCATATTTTTTATCTTGTTGTTTATGAATGTTAAAATTGTTGGCTCTTGAAAGAATGATGAAGAAAGAGAAATGCTATTCATAATCTGAAAAATCATGAAATTGATTCTTGAAGCAAGAAAAACCAGTGAATAGCAAAAGTTTGCGAAAAAAAAAGGGGCAAAAAAAATAGAAAGAAAAAGAAAAAGCAAGCAGAAAAAGCCAATAGCCCTTAAAACCAAAAGGCAAGGGTAAAAAGGATCCAAGGGTTTGAGCATCAATGGATAGGAGGGCCCAAGGAAATAAAATCCAGGCCTAAGCGGCTAAATCAACCTGTCCCTAACCATGTGCTTGTGGCATGCAAGTCCAAGTGAAAAGCTTGAGACTGAGTGGTTAAAGTCGTGATCCAAAGCAAAAAGAGTGTGCTTAAGAGCTCTGGACACCTCTAATTGGGGATTGTAGCAAAGCTGAGTCACAATCTAAAAAGGTTCACTCAGTCATGTGTCTGTGGCATTTATGTATCCGGTGGTAATACTGGAAAATAAAGTGCTTAGGGCCACGGCCAAAACTCATGAAAGTAGTTGTGTTCAAGAATCAACAAACTTAACTAGGAGAATCAATAACACTATCTGAAATTCTAAGTTCCTAGAGATGCCAATCATTCTAAACTTCAAAGGATAAAGTGAGATGCCAAAACTGTTCAGAAGTAAAAAGTTACAAGTCCCGCTCATCTAATTAGAATTAATATTCATTGATATTCTGAGCTTTATAGTATATTCTCTTCTTTTTATCCTAATTGATTTTCAGTTGCTAGGGGACAAGCAACAATTTAAGTTTGGTGTTGTGATGAGAGATAATTTATACGTTTTTTGGCTTGTTTTTAAGTAGTTTTTAGTAAGATCTAGCTACTTTTAGGGATGTTTTCATTAGTTTTTATGTTAAATTCACATTTCTGGACTTTACTATGAGTTTGTGTGTTCTTCTGTGATTTCAGGTAATTTCTGGCTGAAGTTGAGGGACCTGAGCAAAACTCTAATAGAAGGCTGACAAAGGACTGCTGATGCTGTTGGATTCTGACTTCCCTGCACTTGAAATGGCTTTTCTGGAGCTATAGAATTCCTAATGGCGCGCCCTCAACGGCGTTGGAAATTAGACATCTAGAGCTTTCCAGAAATATATAATAGTCCATACTTTATTCAAGATTATACGACGTAAATTGGCACTCAACGCCAGTTCCATGCTGCATTCTGGAGTCAAACACCAGAAACACATCACGAACCAGAGTTAAACGCCAAAAACACGTTACAACTTGGCGTTCAACTCCAAAAGAGACCTCTACACGTGTAAAGCTCAAGCACAGCCCAAGCACACACCAAGTGAGCCCCGGAAGTGGATTTCTGCATCAATTACTTACTTCTGTAAACCCTAGTAGCTAGTCTAGTATAAATAGGACATTTTACTACTGTATTAGATGTCTTTGACCACATCCTGGATCCTGGATTGTATTTTTGATCCTATGATCACGTCTTGGGGGCTGGCCATTTGACCATGCCTTGACCACCATCACTTATGTATTTTTAACGGTGGAGTTTCTATACACCATAGATTAAGGGTGTGGAACTCTGCTGTACCTCAAGTTTTAATTCAATTACTACTATTTTCTATTCAATTCAGTTTATTCCTGTTCTAAGATATTCGTTGCACTTAACCATGACGAATGTGATGATCCGTGACACTCATCATCATTCTCACCTATGAACGCGTGCCTGATAACCACTTCCGTTCTACCTTAGGCCGGACGCATATCTCTTAGATTCCTTAATCAGAATCTTCGTGGTATAAGCTAGAATTGATGGCGGCATTCATGAGAATCCAGAAATTCTGAACCTTTTCTGTGGTATTTCGAGTAGGATTCAGGGATTGAATAACTGTGATGAGCTTCAAACTCGCGATTGTTGGGCGTGATGACAAATGCAAAAGAATCAATGGATTCTATTCCAACATGATCGAGAACCGACAGATGATTAGCCGTGCTGTGACAGAGCATTTGACCATTTTCACTGAGAGGATGGGATGTAGCTATTGACAACGGTGATGCCCTACATACAGCTTTCCATGGAAAGGAGTGAGAAGGATTGGATGAAGGTAGTAGGAAAGCAGAGATTCAGAAGGAGCATAGCATCTTCATACGCCTATCTGAAATTCCCATCAATGATTTACATAAGTATTTCTATCTTTATCTTCTGTTTATTTGTTATTATTATTCAAAAACTCCATAGCCATATATTATTCGCCTAACAGAGAATTTCAAGATGACCATAGCTTGCTTCAGATAGGCGTGGGATCGAGCCTTACTCACGTAAGGTTTATTACTTGGATGACCCAGTGCACTTGCTGGTTAGTTGTGCGAGGTTGTGAAGAAAGTGCTGAGTTATAAACACGCATACCAAGTTGAATGCCATTATTAGAGATCACAATTTCGTGCACCAACTTGCTAGTTAGTTGTGCGAAGTTGTGACAAAGTGTGATTCACGTTTGAGAGCTCCAAGTCTTTGGTGCCATTGTTGATGATCACAATTTTGTGCACCAGCGTTTAACTCCAAGAAAAGCCTATGCACGTGAAAGATTCAATGCTCAGCCCAAGCACACACCAAGTGGGCCCCGGAAGTGGATTTCTACATCATTTACTTATTTCTGCAAACCCTAGGTCACTAGTTCATTATAAATAGGTCCTTTTACTATTGTATTTTCATCTTTTGATCATCTTTGATCTTGGGATCAGGTATTTGAACCTTTTTTCGATTGTTTCATGCTATTTGGGAGGCATGGCCATTCACCTTGTTCTTATGTATTTTCAACGGTGGAGTTTCTATACCTCATAGATTAAGGTGTGGAGCTCTGCTGTTCCTCATGAATTAATGCAATTACTACTGTTTTCTATTCAATTCAAGCTTATTCTTGTTCTAAGATATCCATTCGCACTTCAACATGATGAATGTGATGATCTAGTGACACTCATCACCATTCTCACTTATGAATGCGTGCCTGACAACCACTTATGTTCTACCTGAAAATGAGCTTGAATGCATATCTCTTGGCCTCCTGGTTCACGATGCATGGTTGCCTCTCATGACAACAGAGCCTTCCACTCCGATCAGAGTCTTTGTGGTATAACCTAGAATCAATTGGCAGCATTCTTGAGATCCAGAAAGTCTAAACCTTGTCTGTGGTATTCCAAGTAGGATCTGTGATGGGATGACTGTGACGAACTTCAAACTCGTGAGTGCTGGGTGCAGTGACAGTGTGCAAAAGAATCAATGGATCTTATTCCGACACGATCGAGAACCGACAGATGATTAGCCCTACGTAACCCGTAGCCAGACCATTTTTACTGAGAGGACGGATGGTAGCCATTGACAACGGTGATCCCTCAACATATAGCTAGCCATGGAAAGGAGTACGCATGACTGGATGAAGGCAGTAGGAAAGTCGAGATTCAGGAGGAACAAAGCATCTCCATACGCTTATCTGAAATTCCCACCAATGAATTGCATAAGTATCTCTATCCTATTTTATGTTTTATTTCTCTTTTAATCATCAAAACCTCATAACCATTTGAATCCGCCTGACTGAGATTCACAGGATGACCATAGCTTGCTTCAAGCCGATAATCTCCGTGGGATCGACCCTTACTCACGTAAGGTATTACTTGGACGACCCAGTGCACTTGCTAGTGAGTTGCCTGGAGTTGTAAGGAAAGTGTGAACTCACAATTTCGTGTACTAAGTTTTTGGCGTCGTTGCCGGGGATTGTTCGAGTTTGGACAACTGAAGGTTCATCTTGTTGCTTAGATTAGGTATTTTTCTTTTTATTTTGTTCTTCAGAATTTTTAAGAATGAATTCTAGAGTTGCAGATGATGCTTTTGTCATTACAGGAGCCAGTTGATTCCCATCAATTTGGCTGTTGTATGTAATGTCCTGCTGAAGCTTGTTTAGCCCTGTCTAATCTTTTTAGACTGAAGCTTTAGACTAACATTGCATGATTCCAGGAATTCTTATAAAAAATTTTGAGTTTCTTATTTTCTTCTTCAAAATAATTTTCAAAAAAAAAATACAAAAAAATCCTAAAATCATAAAATCAAAAATATTTTGTGCTTCTTGTTTGAGTCTAGTGTCAATTTTTAAGTTTGGTGTCAATTGCATGTTTTCATTTTTCTTGCGAATTTTTGAAAACTCATGCATTGTGTTTTTCATTGATCTTCAAGTTGTTCTTGATGATTTTCTTTTTCTGATCTTTAAATTCTCTTATTTTGTGTCTTCTGTTGTTTCTCATGTGCATTCTCAATTTGTTAGTGTCTCTAATATGAAAATTTCTAAGTTTGGTGTCTTGCATGTCTTTCTTTTCTAAAAAATTTTCAAAAATGTGTTTTTAATGTTCATCGTGACCTTCATAGTGTTCTTGGTTCTCACCTTGACATTCAAAGTGTTCTTGCATGCATTTCTTGTTTTGATCTTAGTTTTACATGTTTAATTTCATTTTGTTATTTTTCTCTCTCATCATTAAAAATTCAAAAAAAATTCAAAACGCCCAGTGAAAAAGGAATTCTAGCGTTTAAACGCCAGCCAGGGTACCTGGCTGGCCATTTAACACCCAAGGAAGTAGCCAAGTGGGCGTTAAACGCCAGAATGGATACCATTCTGGGCGTTTAATGCCAGGGTAGCACCAGGGAGGAAATTTTGTTTTCAATCCAAATCTTTTTCAATTTTTCAAGTTTTAAAACTAAATTTTCAAAATCTTATCTTTTTCATATCCTCTCTTATCAATCATATCTTTTTCAAAATCAAATCTTTTTCATTTTTCTTTTAATATTTTTAAAAATCCTTGCTAACAATTAATGACGTGATTCAAAAATTTCAAGTTTGTTACTTTCTTGTTAAGAAAAGGTTCAATATTTGAATTTTAGAATCATATCTTTTAATTTCTTGTTAGTCAAGTCATCAATCTTAAAAATAAAATCTTTTTCAACCATATCTTTTCAATCACATCTTTTTAAAATAATATCTTTTTAAAAATCAATTTTTTTTTCAATCATATCTCTTTTAATTTGATTTCAAAACTTATATTTTCAAAATTATTTTCAAATCTTTTTCAACTAATCACTATTTCTTATCTTTTTCAAAACTACCTAACCACTTTTCCACTCCTAATTTTCGAAAATCACTAACCACCTTTTCAAAAATCTTTTTAATTTTCGAAAACTCTCTCTCTCTCTCATCTTTTTCTACTTAATCATTAACACTTATCCTCCTTTGATAATTCGGACCCCCTCTCTCTCTATAAGTTCGAATTCTTCTTTATCTACCTCATCCTTCTACTCTTCTTTTTCTCTGACACATCAAGGAATCTCTATACTGTGACATAGATGATTCCATACTTTCTTTGTTTTCTTCTCTTTTATATGAGTAGGAACAAAGATAAAGGCATTCTTGTTGAAGCTGATCCTGAACCTGAAATGACTCTAAAAAGGAAGTTAAGAGAAGCTAAAGCACAACTCTCTGGAGAGGACCTGACAGAAATTTTCGAAAAAGAAGAAGACATGGCAGCCAAAAATAACAACAATGCCAACAGTGTAAGGAAGGTGCTTGGTGACTTTACTGCACCTACTCCCGACTTCTATGGAAGAAGCATCTCTATTCCTGGCATTGGAGCAAACAACTTTGAGCTTAAGCCTCAATTGGTTTCTCTGATGCAACAGAATTGCAAGTTTCGTGGACTTCCATTGGAAGATCCTCATTAGTTCTTGGCTGAATTCTTGCAAATCTGTGACACTGTTAAGACCAATGGAGTTGATCCCGAGGTCTACAGACTTATGCTCGTCCCTTTTGTTGTAAGAGATAGAGCTAGTATATGGTTGAATTCATAACCTAGAGACAGCCTGAACTCTTGGGAAAAGCTAGTCAATGCCTTCTTAGCTAAATTCTTTCCACCTCAAAAGATGAGTAACCTTAGAGTGAAAGTTCAAACCTTCAAACAGAAGGAACGTGAATCCCTCTATGAAGCTTGGGAAAGATACAAGCGATTGATCAGAAGGTGTCCCTCTGACATGCTTTTAGAATGGAGCAACATAGGTATCTTCTATGATGGTCTGTCTGAGTTATCCAATATGTCATTGGACCATTCTGCAGGCGGATCTATTCATCTGAAGAAAACGCCTACAGAAGCCCAGGAACTCATTGAAATGGTTGTAAATAACTAGTTCATGTACACTTCTGAAAGAAATCCTGTGAACAATGGGATAACTCAGAAGAAAGGAATTCTTGAGATTGATACTCTGAATGTCATATTGGCTCAGAACAAAATATTGACTCAGCAAGTCAATATAATTTCTCAGAATCTGACTGGATTGCAAGCTGCATCTGGCAGTGCTAAAGAAGCCTCCTCTGAAGGAGAAGCATATGACCCTGAGAATCTTGCAATGGAAGAGGTGAATTATATAGGAGAACCCTATGGAAACACCTACAATTTTTCATGGAGGAATCACCCAAATTTCTCATCAAAGGATCAACAGAAGCCTCAACAAGGCTTCAATAACAATAATGGTAGGAGAAATAGGTTTGGAAATAGCAAACCTTTCCCATCATCTTCTCAGCAACAGACAGAGAATTCTGAGCAGAGCCTCTCTGGCTTAGCAACCATAGTCTCTGATCTATCTAAGACCATACTAAGTTTCATGAATGAAATAAGATCCTCCATTAGAAATTTGGAGGCACAAGTGGGTCAGCTGAGTAAGAAAGTTACTGAAACTCCTCCTAGCACTCTCCAAAGTAACACAGAAGAGAATCCAAAAAGAGAGTGCAAGGCCTTCCACACGTCCAACATGGCCGAACCTGTGGAGGAGGGAAAGGCAGTGATTCCCAATGAGGAGGACCTCATGGGACGCCCACTGACCACTTGGGAGTTCCCCTCTGAGGAACCAAGGGAATATGAGACTCATACAGCGACCATAGAGATTCCATTGAACTTACTTCTTCCATTCATGAGCTCTGATGAGTATTTTTCCTCTGAAGAGGATGAAGATATTATTGAAGAGCAAGTTACTAAGTACATTAGAGCAATCATGAAGATGAATGCCAAGTTATTTGGTAATGAGACTTGGGAGGATGAACCTCCACTGCTCATTGATGAACTAAACACCTTGGCTCAGGTGAAGATACCTCAGAATAAACCGGATCTCGGAAAGTTCTTAATACCATGCACCATAGGCACCATGACCTTTGATAAAGCTCTATGTGACCTGGGGTCAGGTATAAACCACATGCCATTCTCTGTAATGGAGAAACTAGGGATCTTTGAGGTGCAAGCTACAAGAATCTCACTAGAGATGGCAGACAAATCCATGAAACAAGCTTATGGACTTATAGAGGATGTCTTAGTGAAGGTTGAAGGCCTTTACATCCCTACTGACTTTATAACACTAGATACTAAGAAGGAGGAGGATGAATCCATCATCCTTGGAAGACCCTTCCTAGCCACATCAAGAGCTGTGATTGATGTGGATAGAGAAGAGAGTTAATCCTTCAATTGAATGAAGACTACCTTGTGTTTAAGGCTTAAGAATCTCCCTCTGCAACCATGGAGAGGAAGCATGAAAAGCTTCTCTCAATACAGAGTCAACCAAAGCCCCCACATTTAAACTCTAAGTTTGGTGTTGGAAGGCCCCAACCATGCTTTGAATATCTGTGAAGCTCCATGAGAGCTCACTGTCAAGCTATTGACATTAAAGAAGCGCTTATTGGGAGGCAACCAAATTTTTATTTATCTATGTTAAATTTCTGTTTTCCATTGTTATTTTATATTTTCGTTAGGTTGATGATCATGTGGAGTCACAAAAACAACTGCAAAAATCAAAGCAAATTCAAAAACAACATTAAAAACAGCACACCCTGGAGGAGGAGCTTACTGGCATTTAAACGCCTGTAAGGGTAGCAGAATGGGCGTTGAACTCCCAGTCTGGCACCATTCTGGGTGTTTAATGCCAGAAATCGGCACCAGACTGGCGTTTAAACGCCAGAAAGGGAAGAAAAACTGGCGTTTAAATGCCAGAAATGGGCAACAACCTGGCGTTTAACGCCAGGAATGGGCAGCAACCTGGCGTTTAACGTCAGGATTAGCACTCAGAGGGCGTTTACATGCCAGAATGGTGCAAGGATGAGAAATCCTTGACACTTCAGGATCTATGGACCCCACAGGATCCCCACCTACCTTAACTCACTCTCTCTTCTTCACATATTCCCATAACACCCTTCCCCAATTACCCCTCACCAATCACCTCCATTTTTCTTCCCCATCACCTCTTCACTAATCACCCCCACCCTCTCTTTCCACTCCTATATAAACCCCTCATCCATCCTTCAAATTCACGCAAACACTTCTTCTCCCCCTTGGCCGAACCACTCACAACTCTCCATCTCTTCCATTTCTTCTTCTTCTTCGTCCTTCTTTCTTCTTTTGCTCGAGGACGAGCAAACCTTTTAAGTTTAGTGTGGAAAAAGCATTGCTTTTTGTGTTTTCATAACCATTTATGGCACCTAAGACCGGAGAAACCTCTAGAAAGAGGAAAGAGAAGGCAAAAGCTTCCACCTCTGAGTCATGAGAGATGGAGAGATTCATCTCAAAGGTCCATCAAGACCACTTCTATGAAGTTGTGGCCAAGAAGAAGGTGATCCCTGAGGTCCCTTTCATACTCAAAAGGAGCGAATATTTGTAAATTTGACATGAGATTAGGAGAAGAGGATGGGGAGCTCTCACCAATCCCATTCAACAAGTCAAAATCTTAATGGTTCAAGAGTTCTATGCTAATGCATGGATCACAAAGAACCATGATCAAAGTATGAACCGAAACCCAAAGAATTAACTCACAATGGTTCGGGGGAAATACTTAGATTTCAGTCTGAAAAATGTAAGGTTGGAATTCAACTTGCCAATGATGCAAGGAGATGCACTCCCCTACACTAGAAGGGTCAACTTTGATCAAAGGTTGGACCAAGTCCTCATGGACATATGTGTAGAAAGAGCTCAATGGAAAAGAGACTCCAAAGGCAAGCTGCTTCAATTGAAAATGCATGACCTTAAACCCGTGGCTAGAGAATGGTTGGAATTCATCTAACGCTCCATCATTTCTATTAGCAACCGATCCGAAGTGACTATAGATCGGGCTATCATGATCCATAGCATCATGATTGGAGAGGAAGTAGAAGTTCATGTGGTCATGTCTCTAGAACTCTACAAAGTGGCTGACAAAACCTCCACCTTGGCAAGGTTAGCCTTTTCTCATCTCATCTGTCACCTATGCAATTTAGCTGGAGTTGTCATAGGAGAAGACATCCTTATTGAAGAGGACAAACCCATAACTAAAAAGAGGATGGAGCAAATAAGAGAGCCCACTCATGGACCTCAATAAGAGCATGAAGAAGTCCCTCATCAAGAAATCCCTGAGATGCCTCAAGGGATGCATTTTCCTCCACATAACTATTGGGAGCAACTCAACACCTCTTTAGGAGATTTGAGTTCCAATATGGAGCAACTAAGGATGGAGCACCATGAGCACTCCATTATTCTTCATGAAATTAGAGAGGATCAATTAGCCATGAGGGAAGAGCAACAAAGGCAAGGAAGAGACATAGAGGAGCTCAAGCGTTCCATTGGATATTCAAGAGGAAGAACTAGCCGCCATCACTAAGATGGAGCCGTTCTTTGATTTCCTTTTTCTTATCTTTCTGTTTTTCAATTTTTATGCTCTATGTGTTATCTATGTTTGTGTCTTCATTACATGATCATTAGTGTCTAGTATCTATGTCTTAAGTCTATGAATGTCCTATGAACCCTTCACATTTCTTAAATGAAATATGTGCCTAGTTACAAAAGAACAAGAAGTACTTGAATTTTGAAATTTATCTTGAAATTAGTTTGATTATTTTGATGTGGTGCCAATACTTTTTGTTTTCTGAATGAATGCTTGAACAGTGCATAATTTTGATAGTGAAGTTTATGAATGTTAAAATTGTTGGCTCTTGAAAGAATGATGAAAAAAGAGAAATGTTATTGATAATTTGAAAAATCATAAAATTGATTCTTGAAGCAAGAAAAAGCAATGAATAACAAAGCTTGCGAAAAAAATGGCGAAAAAGAAAAAGAAAGAAAAAGAAAAAGCAAGTAGAAAAAGCCAATAGCCCTCTAAACCAAAAGGCAAGGGTGAAAGGGATCCAAGGCTTTGAGCATTGATGGATAGGAGGGACCAAAGGAATAAAATCCTGGCCTAAGCGGCTAAATCAAGCTGTCCCTAACCATTTGCTTGTGTCATGAAGGTCCAAGTGAAAAGAAGGAGGCAAAGAGGCTAATACGAGAAGCACAGTACTACACTATAGTGGGCGACATCTTATATAGTAGAAGGATCTCCACACCCCTCCTAAAATGCATACCGACTTCTAATACAAGGGAAGTCCTGGAAGAAGTACACAGCGGCATGTGTGGCAACCACCTGGGGGCACGAGCTCTTTCCTAAAAGTTACTCCGAATAGGGTTCTTTTGGCCAACTTTGCAAAAAGAAGCAACCGAGTTCGTTAAGACATGGCCATCATGTCAGAAGCATGCTAACTTCCATGTCACCCCACCAGAGGAGCTCATCTGTGTAACGTCACCTTGGCCGTTTACAAAATGGGGGCTCGACCTCCTCGAACCCTTTCCTCAAGGATCAGGACAAGTCAAGTTCCTCATTGTAGGTGAAAACATGTAATTGAGCAATTGAACCCTCACCGGATGTGTATCCGCTCTAGTCACTCAAGTGTATAGGAGTTGATTCACTCAATTCTCCCCTAATCATGCTTTCCAAGATTTCTTTTTCATCTAACAATCAACAATTATTTCAATGCATGCATACAAATATCATGAGGTCTTTCCACCAGATTGTAATGGGGCTAAGGTCAAGGTAGGATGCATATGGTTAAGTGGACTAGAGTTTGAATCTTTGATTGACTTAAGCTTCCCACCTAACCTATGATAGCCTATACAATTGAAAGCTAACCTAACTACCCATTCTTCACTTTTTTTTTTCACATACTCATGCATTTTCTTTTTTTACTTCACTACACATATGCATTGATTCTTATTGAACTTTACTTTTGGACATTTTGTCCCCTTTTTAATTCTTTCTTTTTCTTTTTCTTTTCTTTCTATTTTTTTCTTTTCCATAGTATTTTTTTCTTTTGTTTTTTCTTTTTGATGTACTTATATACAAATGTATCAATGCATATGGTTTTGCATTTAATTAACACATGAGTATGTACCCAATTTCCAATAATTTCAACAAAATACAAAAACACCCTTTTACCTCAACCAATGTCCCAAATTTCCCCACACTTGAATGATACACACACTTACTAGCCTAAGCTAATCAAAGATCCAAATTAAGGACATTTATTATTTTTCGCTTTAAAGCTTGTAATGTGCTAAAATTAAGAACAAAGTTAATTGTAGGCTCAAAGTTGGCTAACAATGATTGATAAAAGGTAGGCTATTTGGGTAAGTGACTAAATAAAATGATAGCCTCAATCATATAAATGCATGAATACACAAAATAATAGACATAAAGAATCAAACAAATCAAAGATCACAATCATATGAAGACAACAATGCACACAAGAAGGAAAATAAGTGGTTATAAGATGTAACTACCCAATTAGGCTCAAGTCTCACAAGCTTATGTTCTTAGCTTAAAAACATGATCCACAATATATATAATTTAAGTAAGCTCTATGAAAAGTTTTCACTTAAATCAATTGGGATGTCAATGCCCTATTAAGAATGTTTTACTTGGATAATTTCATTATTTTAACTAAGCTTATTTTATATATGCAACTAAAAATCCTAAAAGTCCTAAAAATGAAATGCAAAAGTGTTGGGATTATAAATTTGTCACTCAAAAATGCTGACTGGTCGGATGACCTCCCCACACTTAAAAGTTTGCACCATCCTCGGTGCATTCTAAAATGAGCAAGGCGGTACGGCGACTTCCGAGTTGCTACCTTCAGCTGGTAGATCAACCGATGCTGCGTGTTCTTTTTCCTGCTTCCTTTTTTGCTTACAACAAAGCATCCTGAAAATAGAAAATAGGATAAGAAGACAAGTAAATGCAAAAAGCAAGGAAGCATATATTGTTAGAATGAGGTAAATCACTAGAATGATGTAAGTGAATTGGTGTGACATTAATGAAAATGAGGTGTGTGGGTCCTAAATTGCGCGCGGTTTAGAACACACACACACTAGCATGAAAAGCTTTGTCACAATTATACAAAAGAAGTATGCACTTCACTAATTCTAGTGTGATTGAAATGCTCCAAAAGACTTGTAGGTTAAAATCACCAAACACGTAGTGAAGAAGCATAAAAGCATTCAAGCCAAAGATACATATGGATGCATATGATCAAGAAACACGATGCATTAAGATAAATGCACAAAATCCATCAAGAAATTGACTAATCAAAGAAAAGGATTCAAATCACATGGTGGCTAGCTACAACATGCAATTCAAAAATATTTAGTGTGCTTGAAGGCAATTCTCATTCACTTGGTATTCATAAATGTTCAATAAGGAAACTCAAAACCAAATAGCAATATATAACCTTAATTAAGGAATCCAACAATGAGAATTAACAACATTGATGTTAAAATAACATCTTATCAGTAATCAGCAGCAATACACAGTAAACAAAATTTATAATCCAACACTTATAAAGAAAAACCGAAAATAAAATAAAAATTTAACTAATTAAACAACTAACTACAAGAAATGGTTATAAGTGGTGTTTGGTAGTGTTGGATGATGGTTGAAGAAGGGAAAGAAAGAAGAAAAGAGAGAAAAAGGAAAGACATGGAAAGAAGATGAGAAAAGAAGGTGGGTGAAACAGGGCAATCCACGCGTACGTGTGGTGTGACACGTAAGCGTAGATAGGTGAAATGGGAGAGACGCGTGCGCGTAGGTCACGCGTACGGGTGGTGGGTTATTTAGAGAGGCGACGCGTACGCGTGGGTGGACTTTGTGCAAAATGCACAATTCCAGCCCACAACTTGCATAACTCTCGGGTTTATGTATGGAGGCGAAAATTTTGTATCCACGCGTACACGTGGGTGACGCATGCACGTGGATTGGTCGAAAAGCTTTGGTCACGCGTACGCGTGGGTTGATGCTCTATTTTTAAAAAATTTTTCAATCTCTTGCACCAAACCAAGCATTCCAAACCTCCAAACAGCTACCAAAACACCTTCAAACCTTATTTAACCTACCAAACTACCAAACAAACTCAAAAAATCAATCAAAACATGAAATTAAACTAAATTTACCAATATTTACAAAAAGGAAAAATGAAAAATATTATCATGGTGGTGTGTCTCCCACCTAGCACTTTTATTTATTGTCCTTAAGTTGGACATTTGGCGAGCTCCTTGTCATGGTGGCTTGTGCTTGTACCCATCCTTGAACATCCACCAATGCTTGAATCTCCAATAAGCTCTATTCTTCAAAGATAATAACTCCAAGCCTTGATGGAGTTTCGCACAAGCTAAGGGCTCCCAAATTTGATCCTCATGTATGTCGGGATCCCAAATCTTATTTCTACACCCGTCTTCAAGTTAATCATCATTAATCCATCCGGGTGACAAGCAAGATGAATTCTCAATGAAGTGCCGAACTCTCCTCCTAGACCCATCTAATTGAGCACTAGTCCAACCTTTGTATCTCATCTTTGATGTGTTAACCATAATGAATCTTGATTTGCAATGCCAACCACGAAACATCTTTCTTTTACGCTTCATCCCGTAAAGTGCCCTAAGTTGACCATTCGTTTCAAGCAAGCCATACTCAAGTGGGATAATAAAGCTAATAGAAATGACTTTTACCCACTCAAGTGAAGGAATAGATGACAACCTAGGTAGAGAAGCCTCCAAGGATCTTGATAAAGCATATTCAACTCCCATCCTTCTTTTTCTAAGGACCTCCACCTCTTCACTGGATTTCTCAAATTCAATCCTTTGCTCATCAATGTTATCAAACTCTTTTCCCTTACTCAAACCATAATTGGGAGGATGAGAAAAGTCTACCTCCACAATACTTTCAAATTCACTGTGAGAAGGTTCTTCAAGCTTAAAGGATTCTTTACCACTAAGACTTGATGCTTGATTTTTATTGCCAAGGGAACTCAATTCTTGCTCTATCCCGTCCAATTCTTCATATATGATATGCCTTGGAGGTTGTGCACATCCCTCTTTAACATCAAACTTAATCTTCTTGGAGGGGTTTTCTTCAATTTTAGGTTCCCATGGAGGTTTCTCAACTCCTAAGTCGTCAACCACTTCTTTCTTTTCTTCAACAATCATAGCTTCCTCCAATTGTTCCAACACAAAGAAACATTTCTCATCATCCACCGGAGTTTCCAATCTCTCCTTCATGCTATGTTCTTCATTAGATTCTCCACATGTAGCCATGGAAGTTCCTTGAGTGTCCAAGAATTGGGATGCTAACTGATTTACCACCTCGTCCAAGGTAGCCGTAAATTCTTGTACATTCCTTTTCATCTCTTCTTGCCCTTGAAGAATATGACTAAGGGTTTCATCCATTGGAGGTTGGGGTGGGTGGAAGGGTTCATTATTTTGGAGGAAGGGTTCATAATAGGAAGGTGTCTCATTATAATAAGGATGTGGTGGTTCAACATTCTCCATTTGTTCCATTTATTGCACAACACACTCCAATATTTTTCTCTCAAGTTGAGGTTCTACAATTTCTTTCATACTCCCCTCTTCGATTGCTCCTCCACAATCATCCTTGGACATATGGTATGAATTCCATAAGTCAAACTTTTGACGGACGGTTGTTTGAAGCCGATCCATTGATTCCTTTAGGCGATCCCCTGATTCTTGTTCCAAATTGCTAACATAAGTAAGATCATATTGCCCTTGGATTGATGGACATGGATATTCTTCCATGGAGGGTTATGGTGGAAAATAAAATTCATCTTGTGGTTGAAAATTCGCACACATTGGAGGTGGTTCATCTTGGTCATAGTATGGAGGATGTGGTTCTTGGACGTATTGAGGTTTGAATGGTGGTGGTTCTATGTATAGCTGATGAGCGGATCATTTGTACGCTTTTTGGCATTGTTTTTAGTATGTTTTTAGTATATTTTAGTTAGTTTTTATTATATTTTTATTATTTTTTAGTTAAAATTCACCTTTCTGGACTTTACTATGAGTTTGTGTGTTTTTCTGTGATTTCAGGTATTTTCTGGCTGAAATTGAGGGACCTGAGCAAAAATCTGATTCAGAGGCTGAAAAGGACTGCAGATGCTGTTGGATTCTGACCTCCCTGCACTCAAAGTGGATTTTCTGGAGCTACAGAAGCCCAATTGGCGCGCTCTTAACTCCGTTGGAAATTAGACATACTGGGCTTTCCATCAATGTATAATAGCCCATACTTTGCTCGAGATTTGATGGCCCAAACAGGCGTTCCAAGTCAGCTCAAGAATTCTGGCGTAAAACGCCAGAACTAGCACAAGAATGGGAGTTAAACGCCCAAACTGGCACAAAAGCTGGCGTTTAACTCCAAGAAGAGTCTCTACACGAAAATACTTCAATGATCAGCCCAAGCACACACCAAGTGGGCCCGGAAGTAGATTTTTATGTCATTTACTCATTTCTGTAAACCCTAAGCTACCAGTTCTCTACAAATAGGACCTTTTGCTATTGTATTTTCATCTTTTGATCACTTGAATCTTTTGATCACTTTTGATCTTAGGATCATCTTTGGACGTCTAGTTCTTAGATTATGGGGGCTGGCCTCTTGGCCATGCCTAGACCTTGTTCTTATGTATTTTCAACGGTGGAGTTTCTACACACCATAGATTAAGGTGTGGAGCTCTGCTGTACCTCGAGTATTACTGCAATTACTATTGTTCTTCTATTCAATTCAGCTTATTCTTGTTCTAAGATATTCATTCGTACCCAAGAACATGATGAATGTGATGATTATGTGACGCTCATCATCATTCTCACTTATGAACGCGTGCCTGACAACCACTTCCGTTCTACAAGAAAACAAGGCTTGAATGTTTATCTCTTAGATCCCTTAATCAGAATCTTCGTGGTATAAGCTAGAATTGATGGCGGCATTCAAGAGAATCCAGAAGGTCTAAACCTTGTCTGTGGTATTCTGAGTAGGATTCAAGGATTGAATGACTGTGACGAGCTTCAAACTCGCGATTGTGGGGCGTTAGTGACAGATGCAAAAGAATCACTGGATTCTATTCCGACATGATCGAGAACCGACAGCTGAATAGCCGTGCTGTGACAGAGCGCGTTGAACATTTTCACTGAGAGGATGGGAGGTAGCCACTGACAACGGTGAAACCCTACATACAGCTTGCCATGGAAAGGAGTAAGAAGGGTTGGATGAAGACAGTAGGAAAGCAGAGAGACGGAAGGGACAAAGCATCTCCATACGCTTATCTGAAATTCTCACCAATGATTTACATAAGTATCTCTATCTTTATTTTATGCTTTATTCATAAATCATTAATAACCATTTGAATCTGCCTGACTGAGATTTACAAGATGACCATAGCTTGCTTCAGACCAACAATCTCCGTGGGATCGACCCTTACTCGCGTAAGGTTTATTACTTGGACGACCCAGTGCACTTGCTGGTTAGTTGTGCGAAGTTGTGATAAAGAGTTGAGATTGCAATTGAGCGTATCATGTTGATGGCGCCATTGATGATCACAATTTCGTGCACTAATAGCTCATATGGTTCAAAAGGTGGTTGGTATGGTAGATCTGGATTAGGGTCACATAGAGGTGATTGGTGAAAAGGGGCTTGTGAGTATGGTTGAGGGCTATGTTGAGGGTGTGGTTCATAGGCATATGGTAGTGGTTGTTGATAGTCACAAGGAGATTTACCATAGCCATTGGATTGATATGCATCATGGAATGACTCTTGTTCATAGTCCAATAGTAGGGGTTGTTTCCAAGAGGATTGATCATATACATATGGCTCCTCCCGCCCTTGAGTGTCCCATCCTTGATACACATCTTCATTGTAGCTCCCATTTCCTACAACATAGTTAAAACCAAACTCATAGCCAAAGTGAGAATTCATAGTGAAAAGAGAAAATAAAACAAAAGCTAACAAGAAATAATGAAACAGAATCCTAAAACTAGCAAAAACTAACAAGCAATCCAAAAAATCACTTTTCACATATATACAATAACCAATAACAAGGCACACAATTGTAATTCCCTGGCAACGGTGCCATTTTGATGAACAAAAAATTGTATGCGTGGTTTATAATTTTACAATTGAAATCTCGTTGCAAGTATAGTTCTAAACCAACAAACAATTCCTTCAATCAAACATTTGGTTGTCACAAGTACAAACCCCAATAAAAATAACTGAAGTATTCAAACCTCGGGTCGTCTCTCAAGGAATTGTAGGATAGTGTTCTTGTTATTGGCTATGAAGTATATTTTTGGGGTTTTGAAGATAAGGAACAATAAATGTAAATGGAAAAAGGAATAAACTAACAACTATAAAAGCTCTTGGCAAGGAATGAGAACTAGAAGTTCTATCCTTATCATCATCATCAATTGTGATGAGAATTGTCCTTTGCTCCACTTAGTTAACCTCTAACTATGAAGGAAAGTCAAGTGGATATAATCAACTTGAGTCCACAAGTCCTAGTCAAGTCATAATGAAAGACTAGCTTTAGTGTCATTCAAGTCAACTAGCAACTTTCAATTATCAATCAACAAAAGAGTTTGATAACGCAAGAGTCACCAATTACTCAACCTAATTCAAAAGGAGAAAAACCTAATTCATAACTAAAAGAGACATTTCATCAAACACATAAAAGGTAATAAAGGTGAACATCACAAATTTCAAGAATTAAAAGAATCTACAACTACAACAATAGAAGATCAAAGTAATTATGAAACAACAAAGAAATCATGAATTGCATTGAAAAAAAAGGAGATCTACAAAAGAATTCATAAACTTCAACTAACAATACAAAGGAACTACTAGAGAGCAATTAAGGATGAAAAAGAAAAATTAAAGCAAAAGAGAAGAAGTAGATCTAGATCTAAACTAAGAACCCTAATCTAGAGAGAAGAGAGAGCTTCTCTCTCTAGAAACTAACTAAATCATGATCAAAACTAAACTATGTGCTAATGTCTTGATCCCCCTTTGAATTCTGCATGTAATAGGCTCAGAAATGAGTTGGATTTGGGCCTGGGAAGCCCATAAATCGCCCCCAACAAATTCACTTTAAGTGGGTCACGTGCGAGCACCGATCCGTACACATGGGTCACGCGTACGCGTTGATGGCATTTTCTATCCACGTGTACGCATCATGTCTCGCGTATGCATCGCCATGCGACTTCACTTTCCACGCGTGCGCATCCGCTGTGCATGCGCGTTGATCTCAGCATCCCAAATCCTTGTTTTTTCATGAGTTCTTGGTGCACGAAATTGTGATCACTACAACTCAAATAATCCCTGATAATGAATCCAAAAACTTGGTGTTCAATACCATGGCGTAAACACAACTTCGCACAACTAACCAGCAAGTGTACTGGGTCGTCCAAGTAATAAACCTTACGCGAGTAAGGGTCGATCCCACAGAGATTGTTGGTATGAAGCAAGCTATGGTCACCTTGTACATCTTAGTCAGGCAAACTCAAATGGTTATGAATGATGAATAAAACATAAAGATAAAGATAAAGATACTTATGTAATTCATTGGTGGGAATTTCAGATAAGCGTATGAAGATGCTTGGTCCTTTCTGTCTCTCTGCTTTCCTACTGTCTTCATTCAATCCTTCTTACTCCTTTCCATGGCAAGCTGTATGTAGGGTTTTACCATTGTCAGTGGCTACCTCCCATCCTCTCAGTGAAAATGTTCAACGCACCCTGTCACGGCACGACTAATCATCTGTCGGTTCTCAATCAGGTTGGAATAGAATCCAGTGATTCTTTTGCGTCTATCACTAACGCCCAGCCTTCAGGAGTTTGAAGCTCATCACAGTCATTCAATCATTGAATCCTACTCAGAATACCACAGACAAGGTTTAGACCTTCCGGATTCTCTTGAATGCCGCCATCAATTCTAGCTTATACCACGAAGATTCCGGTTAAAGAATCCAATAGATATCCACCCAATCTAAGGTAGAACGGAGGTGGTTGTCAGGCACACGTTCATAGGTGAGAATGATGATGAGTGTCACGGATCATCACATTCATCAAGTTGAAGAACCAGTGGTATCTTAGAACAAGAACAAGCTGAATTGAATAGAAGAACAATATTAATTGCACTAATACTCGAGGTACAGCAGAGCTCCACACCTTAATCTATGGTGTGTAGAAACTCCACCGTTGAAAATACATAAGAACAAGGTCTAGGCATGGCCGTGAGGCCAGCCTCCCAATGATCTAAGAACTAGATGTCCAAAGATGATCTAGAGATCTAAAGTGATCAAAAGATCTAGAATGATCCAAAGATGTAAAGATCAAAGGATGTAAAGATCAAAAGATGTAAATACAATAGTAAAAGGTCCTACTTATAGAGAACTAGTAGCCTAGGGTTTACAGAGATGAGCAAATGACATAAAAATCCACTTCCGGGCCCACTTGGTATGTGCTTGGGCTGAGCATTGAAGCATTTTCGTGTAGAGACTCTTCTTGGAGTTAAACGCCATCTTTTGTGCCAGTTTGGGCGTTTAACTCCCATTCTTGTGCCAGTTCCGGCGTTTAACGCCGGGCATTTCTGAGCTGATTTGGAATGCCAGTTTGGGCCATCAAATCTCGGGCAAAGTATAAACTATTATATATGGCTGGAAAGCCCAGGATGTCTACTTTCCAACGCCGTTGAGGGCGCGCCAATTGGGCTTCTGTAGCTCCAGAAAATCCACTTCGAGTGCAGAGAGGTCAGAATCTAACAGCATCTGCAGTCCTTTTTAGTCTCTGAGTCAAATTTTTGCTCAGGTCCCTCAATTTCAGCCAGAAAATACCTGAAATCATAGAAAAACACACAAACTCATAGTAAAGTCCAAAAAAGTGAATTTTAACTAAAAACTAATAAAAATATACTAAAAATTAACTCAAAAATACTAAAAACATGCTAAAAACAATGCCAAAAAGCGTACAAATTATCCGCTCATCAGTTCTCCACTTGCATGCTTTTCCTCTTCATCCCTTTGATCCATTCCTAGCATTTTCAACCTAAATTCACTAACAAACATATCAAGGCATCTAGTGGAATCAAAGGTGGATTAAAATTGGCAATTAAGAGCCTAAAAAGCATGCTTTCACTCTTAAGCACAAAAAGGGAGAATATACAAAACCATGCTATTTCATTGGATAAATGTGAGAAAGGGTGATAAAATCCCCTAAAATCAACACAAGATAAACACTAAAAATGGGGTTTATCAATCAGTATGTCATCAATGAAGACAACAATGAATTTATTCAGAAACAGACAAAAAACTCAGTTCATATAATCCATAAACATTGCAGGAGCATTTGTCAACACAAAAGACATCATAGTATACTCGTAATGACCATAACGAGTCCTGAAAGCAGTTTTAGGGATGTCCTCACCCCTCACCCTTATTTGGTGATAACTGGATTGCAAATCGATCCTAGAGAAAACCCCGACTCCCTGTAACTGATCTATGAGATCGTCAATCCTCTGTAGTGGGTACTTATTCTTTATTGTGACCTTGTTCAGCTGCCTATAGTCCACATAGAGCCGCATACTTCCGTCTTTCTTCTTTACCAGTAACACTGGCACGCCCCACGGAGCAACACTTGGTCAGATAAAGTTCTTACCCAACAGATCCTCTAGCTGAGACTTCAACTCAGTCATTTCTAGAGGTGACATCCTATAAGGAGCACTCGAGATTGGTCCAACCCCAGGCACCAACTCAATAGCAAACTCAACCTCTTGGTTAGGTGAAAATTCATCAATATCCTTGGGAAACACCTCTGGAAACTCACACACAACCAAAATTTGTTCCAATCTTTGATCATCACCCGAAACACCCGCGATTAACAACAAAATACGCTGACATTCAGTCCCAGAACAATTCACCATCATAGAATTCAAGTAATAACTATTCACTACGACCGGTCCTTCTGTATCTTCCGGCATAAAGCACACCAATTTTGCAGAACAGTTGAGCAGGACATGGTTCTCAGATAACCAGTCTAATCCCAAGATAAGATCAAGACCGATCATCGGCAAGCAAATTAAATCATGGACAAAATCATGTTGTTGGACCCTAAATGAAACTTGTGGACATCCTAGCCTAGTTACCATGGCTTCATGGGTGGAATTATAGACCTTTAGGTCATAACCTAAAACTACAATCTTCAATCCTAACTCACTAGCTTTTTTGAATGCAATGAATGAATGTGTTGCTCCCAAATCAAATAAGGCATTTAAAATTTGACCAGCTATTTCACAGTTACCTCGGATAAGTGTCTCGGATCCCTCGGCACCAACAACTGAGGTGGTGAACACCCGACCAGGCTGCTGTGCTCTCCCTGCACCTTGCTTTTGCTTTTCTGGACAGTTTGTGGCTTTATGTCCTGCCTTACCACAAGAATAGCACAAGCCCCATTCGGTCTTGCATGGGGCTCCCGAATGGTGACTTTCGCACCTAGCACAAGCTTGCTTGTTCTGAGGCTGCTTCCCAAATCTCCTCACCTGGCCTCCTAAAATTGTTATGACCCTGAGTCTGATGTGATCCAGAACCTCCCTGCTTGAAAGGTAGACCTCTAGGAGCAAAGCTCTTCCCTCGGTTCTGTGGGAATGGTCCCCTATGGCTCCCTCTCTCTGCAGTCGCCTTCTTCACACACTCTTCAGCAACCTTACTCTTGTTCACCAACTCTAAGAAAGTTCTGATCTCTATTGGTCCCACTGAGCTGAAGATATCGCTCCGGAGTCCTCCTTCATACTTAATGCACTTCCATTCCTCAAAGTCTCCTGGAGCTCCCTGACACATACAGAAAAACCTGAACAGCTCCTCAAACTTGTCTGTATACTCAGATATGGACATAGCACCCTGTTTCAGCTACAGTAACTCGAGTTCCTTGGCCGTCCTGGCAGAATTTAGAAAGTACTTTTTATAGAACTCCTCCTAGAATGCAACCCAGGTGATAGGGTCATCACCCTGCCGCAAGAGACGTCAAACTCCTTGCCACCAATGCGATACTTCCCCAATGAGCATATATGTAGCAAATTCAACACACTGCCCTTCAGGTACCATCTGCGCTTGCAGTGCTCGCTCCAAAGCCTGGAACCAGGTATAGGCTTCAGTCGGGCTAGTGGTTCCCTTGAACTTAGGTGGATTAACCATCAAGAAGGTTGCCAGTGTCATCGGGCCTTGAGCTCCACTTCCGTCATTGCCATGGTTGTTCATCTGTTGCCCAAGAGCCTCAGCAGTGGCTTGCATAGCAGTAGCCATGTTCTCCAATGACGCCATAAAGTTTACTGGGTCATTTGGATTTACCCCCAGCCCTCGAGCAGTAGTACGACCTCTCCCACGACCTCAACCGCGTCCACGAGGCGCCATCTGGTTTCTATAAACACCAAACAATCGATATCAAGTCTCAATATCGAAATTTTAGTGCTTCAAAGTCCCAAATGCATGGTCATGAATGTTTATGCCAGTTATATCAATTAGATATCCTAATAGCTGATAAACCCTGTTTTTAGGGTTTATCTTGTGTTGGATTTAGAGTATTTTGCTAATCTTTTCTCACATTTAGCCAATGAATTAGCATGATTTTTGTGATCTCTCCCTTATTTGTGCCTAAGTGTAAAAATCATGCTTTTTAGGTCTTTAATTAGATAATTTTAACTCCTCCTTGATTCCATAAGATGCCTTGATGTGTTTGTTAGTAGTATCAGGTTAAAAAAGGCTAGGAATGGATCAAGGGAGCAAGGAGGAAGCATGCAAGTGGAGAAGATAATGGAAAGCCAAAGAATTGAACTCGCCCAAGGATGCGCACGCGCACCAGGCTCTTACGTGCACCTTGCGAAGTCACCCATGGATGCATACGCGTGCTGTGCGCGTACGCATCGGCTCTGATATATAATTTTTTAATAAAAACATGGCCAGCGAATTCTCAAAGCCTATGGGGCCCAATCCAAACCAACTTTGGCGCCTAAAACACTCAAAAGGATCAAGGATTGAAGGGGAATGCATCTTGGATCATAGAGGATTCATTTTTTACACATTAGGATTAGTTTTAGAGAGAGAAGCTCTCAGTTGTCTCTAGGATTAGGATTAGGTTAGATCTAGATTAGGATCTCTTAGATCTAGGTTAATTTCATGCTTTGATTTACTTTTCCTTTTGTAGTTCTTCTTCTCCTATGTCTCTTCTCTCTAGTTTAGCATTTAATTCTTGTAATTCTCTACTTTTATGTTGATGCACTTTTGCTTCTTCTATTTTCCTTTAATGCAATTTGAGGTAATTCATGTAGATCTTGTTTTCTTTGATTTGTTGTTGTTTAATTCCTTGCAATTGAGTAGTGTAGATTTACTTTCCTTGAAATTTTACTATGCTTTCCTTTTATTGCCTTCCAAGTGTTTGATAAAATGCTTGGTTGGATTTTAGTGTAGATTTTGCTCCTCTTGGCCTAGGTAGAGTAATTAGTGACGCTTGAGTTATCTAGTTCCTTTCTTGATTGATATATTAGAAGTTGCTAATTGATTTGGATACCACTTGAGCTAGTCTTTCCCTTAGGAGTTGGCTAGGACTTATAAAATCAAGTTGATTCATCCACTTGACTTTCCTCCATAGTTAGAGGTTAACTAAGTGGTAGCAATGGACAATTATGGTCACAATTGAGGAGGATAACTAGGATATGACTTCTAATTCTCACAACCTTGCCAAGAGCTTTCTAGTTGTTAGTTTATATTTTCATTGCCATTTACCTTTCATGTCTAATATCTCAAAAACCCAAACATAGCTCCATAACCAATAACAAGGCACTTTATTGCAATTCCTAGGGAGAACGACCCGAGGTTCAATACTTCGGTTTATAGATTTTAGGGGTTTGTACTAGTGACAAACAAATTTTTGTATGAAAGGATGATTGTTGGTTTAGAAACTATATTGCAACGAGATTTCATTAGTGAAATTCTAGACCGTCAAAAGTCCGCTCATCAAAATGGCACCGTTGCTGGAGAATTGCAATGGTATTATGTTATTGGTTATTGTACATATGTGAATATTGTGAATAGTTTGCTTGTTTGATTTAGTAGCTAGATTTTAACCCCTTGTTTTTGTGCCTTTTATTTTTTTATCTTTGCTATCATGAATTCTCACTTTGGCTATGAGTTTGGTTCTAATTGTGTTGTAGAAAATGTGAACTTCAATGACCACATGCATCAAGGATGGAACCCACAAAGATGGGAAGAGCCTCAATGAATTGATCACTCCTATTGACAACAACCTCCAGATACTTATAGGTATAATCACCATCCTAATGCATGTCAATTCAATGGCCATGGTGAATCTTTTCATGACAAGCAATCACCACCATCATATGCCTATGACTCTTACCCTCAACATGAACCTCAACCATACTCACAAGCCTTTCCATACCAAGCACCTTCTTGTGACCCATATCCATCATATGACCAATCACCCATACCATATTCTTATGACCATTATGAACAAGAACCTTTAGAACCACTACAACCCTATCAAGATTTCTACCATGAACTACCTCAATACTCACCATCTCCATACCCTTACCAAGAAGAACCACCTTCCTACTATGAATTCTTTCTCCAAAATAATGAACCTTTCCATCTACCCCAAAACCTAATAAATGACTCTCTCACATTTCTACTTCAAGGACAAGTGGATATGCAAAGGAACACTCTAGAGTTTGTGACTAACATGACCAAGGTAGTGTATACTTTAGCCTACCAATGCTTGAATACTCAAGGTGCTTCCGTGGCCACATATGAAAAAGCAAAAAAAAAGAGAAAAGTATAAAGGAAAAATTGGAAAATCCAGTGGAAAAGAAGGAAGAGTCGAATTTTGTGTTGGAACAATTGGAGAAGCCTATGGTCATTTAAGAAAAGGAAGAAGTAGTTGAAGATCTAGGAGATGCGGAACCACCATGGACTTCCCAACAACCTCCGGAACATATAAAGATTGAAGAATATGAGAAGGTTGACCAAGAGATAAATTCAATCATCTATGACTTCTTATCAAAAATTGAATCCTTCCCCATGGGACATGAAATTGAAACCATTGAAGACAACGCAATAATACTAAATGTTGTTGGTAATCTCATTGAGGACTCTTCCATCCAATGTGAAGTTGATACGAAAGTAGATTTCACACAACCTCCTAAATTTGACTCAATTGATGAGGAGGAGGATTCGGATGGAGTCAACAAGCAAGAAAAAGATGAAAGAAATTGTCAAGAGGTGGAGGTACATGAAGAAGAGCATAAGATAGTCGACCTTGCATTGTCTAAGTATGGGGAGGTTTCCCTCTCTAAGCCACCGTTCACCACAACAGTCAAGTGGGTAAAACCCTTATCCCTAAGCTTTACTTTCTCACTTGAATATGGCTTGATCAAAACGGATGGACAAGTTAGAGCTTTTTGTAGAATTAAGAGTAAGAAGGAGTTGTGTAGTGGTTGGAAGTTGGGAATTAGGCTCATGGAGGTCAAGTCTTCAAGGTATAGGGACCATGATTGGATGAATGCTACTTTACATGGGTCTAAGGGAAAGACATGGTGCACTAAAGAGAATTCTATGTGTCAACCATCCATACGGAAAAATCATGAAATTCAACTTGCAGATGGGTGTGAAGATAAGATATGGGATCCCGGTTTGCTATATGAAGACCAACTATGGGGACTCATATCTTGGGTAGAACTCTATCCTAGATTGGTGAAGATGGTTAGGAATTCTGTCAACCATTTAAGGCGCAAAGATCCTTGGAGATTCAAGGATGAGTACAAGCATAAGCCACCATGACAATGAGCCTCTCAAATGTCCAACTTAAGGACTTAAACTAAAAGTCCTAGGTGGGAGACACCCCACCATGATATACTCTTTCCACTCCCTTGAAGATTTTATTAATAAGTGATTTGAGTTACCATTGTAGGTAGTTTTCCATGCCATTTTAGTTGTTTTAATAAATTGGTCGTTCGCATTCTAACATGTATGTTGTGCTTGTTAGTAGTTGAATAAATTTCATAACCAAGATTAATCTTTGTGAATTGTGTACCTTTTGATTGGTTAGAAGTTGTAGGTGTTGTTAGGGAGTTTTTGGGCATTTTAAGCTTTTAGCACTTCTTAAAAAAAGGGGGGAGGACCCGCGCATGCTGTACGCGCACGCATCCATGAACGGATGCAACCCCATATATTTTCCAGAGAGTTGAGCCTCTATTGTGCAAACGTTAAGTTTTTAGCCCAACTCGTCCCATGCGGACGCGCACAGTATGCGTGCGCGTCCATGCACCTTTATGGCCATGCACGCGGACGCGCATTTGCCGCGTATGTGTCCCTAGGCTGCTGGCACCAGCCCATACATTTTCCAGAGAGTTGTGCTGGCGTTGGGCCAGCATTAAGCCTTCAGCCCAACTTGTAGCACGCGGACGTGTACAGTATGCGTACGCGTCTTCACCAATGTCCCCAGTCACGCGTGAGCGCACACGACGCTCCCGCGTCCATCCCTAAATTCATCAATGCACGCAGATGCGCGCCGTGCACACCCACGTCGATTCAAAAATGGGATAACCCTAAGGACGCGACAGGAACTCGCACAGACGCACCCCCAGCCCTCTCCTTCTCTTGCAACATTCCTCCAACCTCCTCCCTTCTTCCCAGTAGCAACTCCAACCATCGCCGTCGCCCCTCTCTTCTCTCACCATCACCCCCATTCTCTCTCTCCTTCTCACTCATCATTCCTCTCTCACTATTGCAACCTCAACCGAGCACCGCCTCCCTTCACCGCCGGCGAGCACTGTAGTGCCGTTGCAGACCTCCATCTCCTCTTTCCTCCCTTCTTCTTCTTCTCTCTCTCTCCTGCCCCTGTCCTACACCCTCCGCCACTGCTCTATGCGCTACCCCCTACTGTACCGCCGTGGGTTCACTACCACCACCATCTGAGGCGGCAAATCTGTTTCTGACTCTGCTCATCCCTACGGCCTACCCCCATCCCATTCCACCATGCTTCCAGGTTACTCCCCTGCCTCTGCTCCCATTCTGTTTTATCTATTTTATTTTCCATTAGTTACTGTTAGTTCTAGTTAGTTAGAATTTGATTTTGATTGTTAGGATTAGATAGAGATATCTGCTGCTAGGTAACTAGGATGTGGTTAGAGGATTCTAGGCCTACTAATTACGCCATATTTGTTTACCTAATTGAGCACATATTGATTGATTGCTGAGTGGTATTGATCCTGTTTTGCCATGATGTACTCTTCATATTCTGCTGCCTACTGCATTTCTCATTCTGTGATTATGTTGCTGTTGCCTGGTTATGTGCAATCCACTTGTCATCATGATTATTGCTTTTCGCTACTGATTGATTATGCTTGTTGCTTTTTGGATTAATATGACTCTCATGCTATTTTGGCTATCCGAGAATGTCCAAATTACAGCCAGGATGCTGCCCGATTTTCCCAAAAGCTATTTTAACCTTCAAATCTTGCCTAGGATTGAACTTGGCATTTTCAAATTAACCTTTGCCCAAATCCCACCAAGTTCAATTCCCGGGACATTTGTGCTAGCTTTTCCGTTCTTATTTTGTCCCCCGTGATTAGCAGTGACTAAATGAACTTAAGGAATTGCCTAAACATTTCATTGAACCATGATTTGCAATTTCCTTATACGATGTTCATTCTTTCACAATAATTGGTGTATTCCCATGGTGTAACTCTCTTTTTCACTCTATTTGGTTTTCACCTTTTCATAGTTACACAAATGCATTCTATTGCTTATACCACCAATTATTGTGAATCCATTATCACATGCTTTTGGAATTTCTACATTCTCATGAGTGTGAACATGATTGTTGTACACACTTTGCGATTCTCTTTTAATTAGGCCACCCTCCATCATACCACTAATTCTCAATCTCTCTTTTTTTTTAACTCACTAACCTGTCTAACCTACTAACTTCATTTCTCATTTTACTTAACTCTTTAACCATTCTTTTGAGTTATGATGATTAATGTGCCTAATACATGAGCATTGTGTTACATTGTTTGAAATGTTTGAATTCTTAGTCCATGGATATGTCTTCCGTGCTTACTTGCATTCCAAGTTTTCAATTTTAGTTCACATCGTGATTGCTTGTCATTCATCTTACATCCTGAACATGTTCTTCCTTGCTTCCTGCTACGTGTTTAATTGCTTATATTCTACTCTATTCTGTTTTTCAGGATGTCGGATAAGGGAAAAGGCAAAGCCACCTCCAAGAATAGGAAAAGGGCCCAAGATTCTACTTTCTCTCCTTATGTGGATTATTCTAAAAATCCTATTAATGATGAGGAGAGGGCAAATCAATCACTGCCTTCCCGGGACACAGTCAAGTTCCCTAATCTCTACTGTGAACGTCGGTTCCCGAGCTACAACAAGAAGAACTTGAACATTGAAAAGAAGTTGGTCCTCCTATCCAATTTTAGGTAGACGATTAATAACCGCATTAAGAGGATGGGTTTAGACTTTGTAGATCGGGAACTTGGCCGGGTGAACTTGTCTTGGGTGCAAGAATTCTATTGTAACTTCTTCTGCCACACCCTTGACTCGGTACTTGTTAGAGGCATTAAGGTGCCCTTTACTGAGCAGGCCATTGAGGATGCCCTTACTTGTAGGCCCAAGGCAGGTGATACTGATGCCTTTGAGCAGGCCAAGGTGGAGCTCCACTGCATGACCTTCGATTTTGATGCTTTGAGGGCAGTGGTAGCTACCCTAGAGGCTCCCTGGGTTATGGATGCAGACAACAAGGCACCCAAGGGGATGCGCTTTACCTATTTGAGCAGAGAAGCCAAGACGTGACAGCAGATTTTTGCCCACTACCTCATGCCGACTACCCACTTCTCGGAGATCCCCGTTGCTATGTTGATCCTGATCAGCAGCGTGCTAGAGGGGAAGGAAGTCTATTTCCCTCGGCTGATCAGGCGGTTCATGTGGCGGGCCCACATCAGAGGATCTTTTCCATTTCCCATCCTTGTTACACAGATGGCTCAGCGGGCCGGTGTCCAGTGGCTACCAAAGGACATGTCACCACCCCCACCGCTCCCTGAGAAGGAGCTGGTGACCATTACATGGGGGTCCTGGGTGATCGATAAGCCTCCTTCCCGGCGCCGATCTTGGGCTAGGGCAGCAGTTGAGGGAGTTGGACACTCTTCGTCCTCAGCCCCAGTAGGAGCATCTACATCAGCAGCAACAGCACTCCCTTTACCACCACCAGCGCCTCAGCCGACTCACTTACGGGTTCAGCATCTTTTCTAGTTCATGGAGTACAGCAAGCGCCAACTCATGTGTCGCCTAGACCAGATTGACCAGATATTTGTGGCCCAAGGCTTTGAGCTGCCCTCTCTTCTAGAGTCCTCCAGTTCAAATGAGGAGGCCCATGAGGAAGAGCATGAGGATACCCATGAGGAGGATCCAGTTCATGTGGAGGCAACACCACAGACCCAGGCTACCCAGGAGACACCTCAGCCACAGCTCCGGCCAGAACCAGAGCCGACCGGTGTACCCCCTCTGAGCCTGAGGATTAGCATCGGGGACGATGCTTGATATCAAGTGTAGGGAGGTTGCCGTTGGCACCGTCGGTAGATCGGTGAACACTTCGGCTATTTTCCGAGTTATGCTTTCCTAGCTATCTTATTTTGCACACTATTGTATATATTGGTTGTTTTGGATATTTTGGATACTTCTATGTTACATACTCTCTTATTTTGGATGTAGATATTGTGGATGTTGGATTTCATACTTTAGTTGGGTTTTTCTTCATATAGTTATCCTCTTAGCTTGTGGTTGTGATTAGAAATTGTTTTGGAATTGTTAAGACATAGTTAACCCTTTTTCATATGAAAGATATTTTGATTGAAAAAGAAAAGGGTAAACTAAGGAATTTTTGGAATTTCTCAATCACAACAATGCTTAGTCAAAATGATGAAATTTTCAAAAGAATCCATCTATAGAGCGCAACCCAATTGATTGAAAATTTTTGTAACTTGCTTGAATTCATATTTTTTGAAGCATGTATTGAGCTAAGAACACAAGCATGTCAGATTTGAGCCTATTGATGTGGTTAAATTTTATAACCACCTATTTTCCATTCTTGTGTGTGATTGTTCTCTTCCTATGATTGTGATCCTTTGTTTGTTTGATTATATTCTATATGTCCATTTATTCCTTGTATTCATCCATTTATATGATTGAGGCCATCATTTCAATTAGCTTACTTACCCAAATAGCCTACCCTCTACTCTCCATTGTTAGCCAATTTTGAGCCTACTCTTAACCAACTTATTCCCTACTTTAGCACATTACAAGCTCTAAGGCGGAAAACAATGAAAGTCCCTTGTTTGGATCTTTGATTAGCCTAGGCTAGTAAGAGTGTTCATTATTCAAGTTTGGTGAGGTTTGGGAACATTGGTTGAGATAAAACGGGTGTGATTTTGTTTTGTATTTCTATATTTGGGAATTGGGTACATACTCATATGTTAATTAAATGTAAAATCATATGCATTCATATTCTTGAGAGAAAGAAAAAAAGATGAAAAAAATATAGAAAAGAAAAAGAAAAAAAAGCAATAAAAAGGGGACAAAATGCCCCCAAAGTAAAGTTCAATAAAAGTCAATGCATATGTGTTGTGAAGCAAAAAGAAAATGCATGAGTATGTGAAATAAAGTGAAGGATGGGTAGTTAAGCTAGCCTTTAATTGTATAGGTTATTATATAGGTTAGGTGGGAAAGTCTAGGCTAAGCAAAGATTCGAATTGTAGTCCACTTATCCATATATGATCCCACCTTAACCCTAGCCCCATTACAACCTATGAGAAAAACCTCATGATGAATGAACGCATAAATTGAACAATTGTTGATTGTTAGATGAAGAACAAATTTTGGAAAGCATGATTAGGAGAGGATTGAGTGGATCAACCCCTAAACACCAAGCGAATAGAGTGCAAACACATCCGGTGAGGGTTCAACAGCTCAATTACATGTGTTCACCCCTATTATCTATATTCTTGCAAGTTTGAAATTCTTTTGATAATTCAATACAATTGTGGTTTGGACTTGATTCCTATTGCTCTAGCTCTTATGCTCACATATATTCTCTTGGAAGTTGAATTATTTTGACCAAGCATTTGCATTCACCCTAGGTAGTTGCATTTAGATAGGATTCATGTAGTTTAGTGGCATTAAATAAAGATCATACCCCTTGTTTCCTTTTGAATTTAGCATGAGGACATGCTAAGATTTAAGTCTGGGGAGGTTGATAAACCCCATTTTTAGGATGTATCTTGTGTTGGATTTAGAGTATTTTGCTAACCTTTTCTCACATTTAGCCAATGAATTAGCATGATTTTTGTGATCTCTCTCTTATTTGTGCCTAAGTGTAAAAAACATGCTTTTTAGGTCTTTAATTAGATAATTTTAACTCCTCCTTGATTCCATAAAATGACTTGATATGTTTGTTAGTAGTCTTAGCTGAAAAAGGCTAGAAATGGATCAAGGGAGTAAGGAAGGAAGCATGCAAGTGGAGAAGATCATGGAAAGCCAAAGAATTGAACTCGCCCATGGACACGCGCGTGCACTAGGCTCTTACGTGCACCTTGCAAAGTCACCCATGGACGCATACGCGAATTATCAAAGCCTATAGGGCCCAATCCAAACCAACTTTGGCGCCAAAAACACTCAAAAGGACCAATGATTGAAGGGGAATGCATCTTGGACCATAGAGGATTCATTTTTTTGACACTTGAGGGTTAGTTTTAGAGAGAGAAGCTCTCACTTCTCTCTAGGATTAGGATCAGGTTAGATCTAGATTAGGATCTCTTAGATCTAGGTTAATTTCATGCTTTGATTCACTTTTCCTTTTGTAGTTCTTCTTCTCCTGCATCTCTTTTCTCTAGTTTAGCATTTAATTCTTGTAATTCTCTACTTTTATGTTGATGCACTTTTGCTTCTTCTATTTTCCTTTAATGCAATTTGAGGTAATTCATGTAGATCTTGTTTTCTTTGATTTGTTGTTGTTTAATTCCTTGCAATTGAGTAGTGTAGATTTACTTTCCTTGCAATTTTACTATGCTTTCCTTTTATTGCCTTCCAAGTGTTTGATGAAATGCTTGGTTGGATTTTAGTGTAGATTTTGCTCCTCTTGGCCTAGGTAGAGTAATTAGTGACGCTTGAGTTATCTAATTCCTTTGTTGATTGATAATTAGAAGTTGCTAATTGATTTGGATACCACTAGAGCTAGTCTTTCCCTTGGGAGTTGGCTAGGACTTGTGGAATCAAGTTGATTCATCCACTTGACTTTCCTCCATAGTTAGAGGTTAACTAAGTGGTTGCAATGGACAATTGTGGTCACAATTGAGGAGGATAACTAGGATAGGACATCTAATTCTCACAACCTTGCCAAGAGCTTTCTAGTTGTTAGTTTATTTTCATTGTAATTTACCTTTCATGTATAATATCTCAAAAACCCCAAACATAGCTCCATAACCAATAACAAGGCACTTTATTACAATTCCTAGGGAGAACGACCCGATGTTCAATACTTCGGTTTATAGAATTTAGGGGTTTGTACTAGTGACAAACAAATTTTTGTATGAAAGGATGATTGTTGGTTTAGAAACTATATTGCAACAAGATTTCATTAGTGAAATTCTAGACCGTCAAAAGTCCGCTCATCAATAGCACATAACACACATACAGAGAATGCACTGAAGCATAGTCAGTCCATCCCTCAGGCTCTACAGGAATAAACTGCTCTGATACCAAAATGTAACACTCTACCATACAGAGCTTATACTTAAGTCATAAAACAGAGATGGTAAGGTATTACGACCTCAAAAATAAAACTTAGTATACACAGTAGTGGGAACAACATTTATAACTAGGATCCTTTAAAGAAAAAGGGGTAAAACAAAATCGTAAATTGAAAAGCGCCACACTCCGATTGATAACATAACGTAATGGATAAAGGATAAGCTAACATGAGAATATATATATATATATATATATATATATATATATATATACAAAAGAGTGTCAAAAACTCGAATATCAAAAATTCAAGATCCAGTTGCGAAGATAACCGGTCCGAGCATATAAGTATATACATATATATTAAAGTAAGGAACCCAAAAGAAACCCAAAGTCAAATTACAAAAACCTGCTCTCCAAGCAACCTCTAAGAGGAGTCAACACAATATGTATTATTTAGTGGAGATAATAAGTATCTAAGCAAAAACATAAAACCAAAAGAAAGTCCCGAGAACCAAGGATCTTCGCAAATCCAGAAGTCTACAGCATGCCTCAGCAGGGAGCCTTACGTCCTGCATCTGAAAACCACAAAATCTGCATGGGTGAGAATCGGAGGTTCTCAGTATGGTAATAGTACCCACATATCTAACATGTAATGTCCTGAGAAAGCTGAAGGCAATCCTAGAACTTCCAACAGATAAATCAAAGCTTATAAATAGACTAAACCATAAATGGCAACTGACTAAAGATCTTCAGTCTATTTAATACTTTCCTTTCCAAATCCTTCAGACCTTCCAACCACCAGCAATAATATAATATGGCAAACCCAATTATATCAGAGAAGGGGATATACAAATAGGAAACCGATACGGTATTTAGACAATTAGCAAGTAATATGCAGTCAATTAGGCAATTCCAAACAATTCACATAATATGCATATGATGTATGCCTGTCCTAATGGTTGATGAGTCTCATCTGTCGGTTATAACGCCAATCCGACAAGTCCTGGTAGCTAACCATTGGACTGTCCCTCTGTCGTGCATCCCCAACTCGAGTTATTCACAACATAAATCATAATTCATATCCAACACCCTCACTGGTGTATATTAACGGGGGCGAGCTTATCCGGAACTTTCACAGTGTCTGGGCACACTTACGACATAGGGTCAGTAGAGTATCAAGTCTCCACCTGGAGCACGTGGTGTCTAGCCACTGCTTTCACCCAGGGGAACTCGTATCTCAGATAGTGGAAGTGCAACATTCACTTTTCATTCTATAAGAATATATGCAATCATACTCAGCCATAATTCAATAATGGCTCAGCCATAATTCGACAGTAACTCAACCATCCGGCTCATATTTCAATCCATTACTGGCTAATTTATTAACAATTACAGCCCTTCGGCTCATGGCATAAAAAGCACTTCCACCACCATCCTCCGTATCTTATACATTCGTCTTTGATAATCATTGATCTTTAATTCTCCCCTTTCTTCATTCACAAGTTATCACATTTCCTAGCTCATTCTCATTATTAGGCATATCAGAATGATTTAAGACATAATGGGTGAGATCAGAGGCTTAGAAGTATGAAATTTGGCTTTGAAAACTCAAAGATCAACTTTGGGGTGAAAACAAGGTCACGCGTGTGCGTCGCCCCTGCGCACGCGTGGAAAGCCAAAAGTTATCGTGACGCGTATACGTCGCCCGCACACACGTGTGGATGGGGGGAAAGTAAAGTGATGCCTGCGCGTTAGTCACGCGTACGCGTAGATGCATTCTATGCCCCATGCACAAAACCAGCGCAATTCCCGCACAACTCTCGGGAAATTTGGCTGGGCAATTAAATCAGCACATCGACGTGTACGCGTCGGCTAGTCACACGCGTGGGTAGTGAATATTTAAAAACGATGTGTGCGCGTCGGCCGCGCATACGCGAGGGAGTACGTTCTGCCAAAAATTTTACTAAGTTAAAAGCTGCAGAATTCACAATTTCAAACCCCAATCTTCTGACGGGCATAACTTCTACGTTTCAAATAATTTTTCACCCGTTCTTTGAATGGCATAAACATCCCGGAGTCATTTCTAAACAAGTTTGGCATAAATTAGGGATCCAGTGTCCAAGTTATGCTCCGTCAAAATATGCCCAAAAAACACATTTTCATACAAAATCACAAAGTACCATTTTCAAAAGAAACCAATCCCAACCCTTTTCAAAATCAACCAAAACATACCAAAAATCAACCTCAAGCCTCCTCAACTCATACATTAATGATTTTAATCAAATTCACAAATCACCATCCTACCATTTTAACCCATCTCAATCAAATAACTCAGTTACAAATACATTAACATGTCATATATTCTTCCTCATCCCAATTTCCAACAACACCATTTCCAATCAACCATCATTACATACAATCAATATCATCCTCACCATCAACATGGTTTTACTCATAATTCAACCTCAACCAATCATCAAGCATATATCAAAACATGCATATCTCTCATGCATCATACCATCAAAACATCAATATTCATAATCACATATATGACCACACAATTCATCTCAACCATTCAACAACATCAAGGATTCAAATCCTATCTTAGGGCCTCTAGCCTAAGTTTCACACCACATTACATTTTAGATACAAGAAACTGAGACCATATCCTAGCCGATTTCCCCGCTCAATACGGAGCACTTCCAAATCACTTTTCTACAAGATCTCAAGGTTTCAACACCTCTAAGAACAGATTTTTAGCACACCAAAGCTCTTTTCCAGGCTTTCCAGAATCTTAATCAAGCTTCAATATTCACATACAAACTACCTAAGTCACAATTATCATATCCAAACACAACAACTCAATAGCCAAACATCATAAACCAACAAATCCACTAGGGTCGAAAATCTTACCATACCCAAGGATCAAGGAGACAAGATTAATCTTCTCCTTCAAGCTAGTTGGATCATATAACATCATAGAGCCCAAAATCTCAACACTTTTTCTCCATAAAACTCGAATTTAAGGCTGAGATAACTGGACTAAAAACGTGGCTTACCTCAAGAATAAAGTAGTGGGTTTTGTAGAGCCCGTCGCGGTGAACACGTGGCCGCAAACGGTGCGACAATCGAACCTCCGGATCAAAAGTTATGGTAGTTTGAAGATCAAGCAAGGGTTTATGTTTTTGGAAAGGTTTTCTTCCCTTCCATGGCTGCTCAATGTGTTTTTGGTTTAAGGAAGGAGAGAGAGTACTATTTTAGGGTTTTAGGTTTAGTTTGGTTGGGCCAAGGGCCCAATATGGGTCCGGTTGGCCTGGTTTGTATAAAATTGATATCGAAATTCTCGTTTCAATCTCCTCTATCATATTAAGCCATAAAAATCGCATTTTTGGCTTTCTAGAATAAATTCTAATTTATGGGTTAATTAGCGATTAATTAACCGAGTTTTACATTCGTGGCTTTCCTTGAGGAGCTTGGGGACCATTGTGTGTTATAAGGCTGGCGCCTAACTTCACAATTGTGAAGTTAAGCGTGAAGGGGGCAGCATGCACTTAACGTGTAAGTCTTCCTTTGGCTCCTAACTTGGAAAATCCCAAGTTAGGCGCCACCATGGCCCAGTAAACTAGAGAATAAGTGTACACTATTATACATCGTTGGAAAACTCTGAAAGTTAGCTTTCCAATACCATTATAATCACGCCAATTGGACCTCTGTAGCTCATATTATTTTCATTGGAATGCCAGGAGGTCAGGGTTGACAACATCATTCACTTTCTTCTCTTTTTCTACAAAAACTCCATTAAATCCATCTGAATGCTACATGAGATAAACAGAATTACACACAACTCAAAGTAGCATCCATAGTGGCTAAAAGATAGTTAAATCTTAATTAAAGTTAACAATTTGAATGCAAATTCACTAGAAGATAGAAAAGATGCTCATGCATCATTAGTCAATTGCAGTTTGCCATGAAATGAATCTTGCATGATTAAAATAGTTGGTAAGAAATCTTGATCTGGAAAAGTAAACATCTCTGATACTGTTCATATCCTGGGTCGAGCTGTCCGACCTGAGATGTTCTACAGACAAAGCGACCGACCTCTTCATGTCATGACAATCCGACCTCTTCTCAAAGAGCTCGGCCAAAGTCACGAGAAAGCCCAAACAAAGGGCCCAAATAGAGGAACACGCCCTAGATCCTAAGGCAGCCCAAGCCTACAAGAGAAGGGCGGTTCCCTTAAAGATAAGATGACCTCACTTAAAGATAAAGATAAGATAAGATAACTAACTTATCTTATCCACAGGAGGCCATATCTCCCATTATAAATACACTGGAGGACCCAGGTATAACTCATACTCTGATTCTACTCAATACCTGTTTAATACCCTTACTAACTTAAGCATCGGAGTCCCTTTCAGGTACCCTCACCCTTCGGTGATAAAGGATCAGCAGCACTCTCAGTTCCACAAGTTGGACACAGCAGCTCCGGTCGCTATACACCTGCTGGACACGTCGGCTCCGACCAACACAGAAGATCTCGACCGAGATTGACCTACAATTTCAGGTAACCCTCGGAACATTGGCGCCATTGCCGGGGAACTTGGAAGTCATCCCAACACCATGGCGGACAACCATGACAACGACCACGACTCAGGTTTGGAAGATAGAACACCGCACAAGAACATGGATTCTATACTTAAAGATACTCTAGAATCCAATGGGAACAAAAATTCATCAAATCCGGGGGTGATAGAAGCACTTCAAGATCGATTAAAGCAACTTGAGAAAGAAGCCCAACATCAACGCGAAAAAGAAGAGGATCTACATCGGGAGATAAGGCAGCGCCGAGAATTAGAAGATAAGCTTATAAAACTCAAAGCTGATCTCAAAACTAAAGCTACTCGATCCACCCCAGAGGATAGCTCTCACAAAGATCAAGATCCATTCACCAGGGAAATTATGAAGACCAAAATTCCAAAAGATTTCAAACTTCCGGATATGACTCTGTATGATGGCACCTCGGACCCAACCACCATCTCAGCAACTTCAGAAGTAGGATGTACCTCACTGACGCCTCAGATGCAGTTCGCTGCAAAGCCTTTCCGACAACTCTTACCAAGACAGCCATTAGATGGTTCGACAACCTACCTCCAAAATCCATCTCGAGTTTTGACGACCTGGCCAAAACGTTCCTGGCCAAATTTTCCATACAAAAGGACAAAGCCAAACACGCACCCAGCCTACTAGGAATCAAGCAAGGAGATCGGGAGAGTCTTCGTAACTACATGGAAAGATTCAACAAAACATGCATGGACATACAAAGTCTACCAACAGAAGCTGCCATCATGGGCCTCACAAATGGCCTACGAGAAGGACCATTTAGCCAATCTATATCAAAGAAGTCCCCAGCATCCCTAGACGAAGTACAAGAACGGGGCGCAGAAGTACATTTAAGCTAATTTTAATTGATTTTTAATTGATTTATAAGCCTTGTGAATTTAGTGATACTTGGAGTGGTTGTTTTGGTTTATTGTAGGTGAAGAAAGAAAGAAAAAAAGGAAAAACGTGGCCTAAGAAAGCGTGGCCCAAGGAGAAGAAAACATGGTCAAAGGAAGGAGAAGTGTGCCGCATGTAAAGAAGGGAGCAAGCATTGCCCTCCACAAGGGCACACTGCCCTCTAGGAGGGCAACATAAGGGAACAAAGCTTGAAAGGCAACTCTGCCCTGCCCATGACAAGGGCAGAGCACAATATTGTGCCTTGGATCAAAGAAGAGCAAAACTTTGCCCTGCCCTCCACAAGGGCAGTATCGGGCCTTCATGGAAAATAAATCAAAGGAAAAAGCCTACCAATGCTTGCCACAAGAGTTGAACACGGGACAATGAGGAAGCAAGGAACTAAGCTTCATTATGGTGCCAAGAAAGCCAAGGAAAAGGAGTAACGTGTGTTTCGGCCATGTCTCGAACGCGGGACTTCAGTTTGGAAACACTGCCCTGCCCTCCGCGAGGGCAGGGCAGCATTTTATTGTGGCACGGCCAGCGCACCAACCTGGCGCACCAAAGCATCATCCGGCAGCACCAGCAGTGCACCAAGGCACCAATCTGGCGCACCAAACTTTTCTGCCCTGCCTTCCGCAAGGGCAGGGCAGAATCCTGCAGCGCACACCAACGCACCACGCCCGCACCATGGCCGCACGCACCAATCCTGCCCTGCCCTCCACAAGGGCAGGGCAGCCTCCTGGAAGCAATCCTTCATGGGCTAAAATTGGATTAAAAATCCAATAAAATTCATTCCTTCACCAAATCAAAAGCCCGTCCAAATCCTAAGATCCAAGAATAGAAAGTGTATAAATAGGAGCTAGTTTGATGTAATTAGGACTTTTTCCCTTTACTTTTGAACTTTGAATTTTCATTTGAACCTTTACTTTTATTTTGAGCTTTTGAACTTTCTCTTAGGGACTTCACTGAGATTTCAGAGAATTGGGGAGGAGAATTGATCTCTCTTCTTCCTCGTTCTTGTGTGGGCATTTTTATTTTTCTTGTTTGAGTTTTGGGTGTGAAGAATTGAGGAAATTCTGTCTCAATCTCCGTTCAAAATCTCTTTAATTCCTCTTCTGCATAATTGAGTTTAATTTCAATTTCCTTTACTGCTTCTTCTTCTATTTCTTGTTAATTGCTTTGTGAACTTGGATCTGGGAAGGCAATTGAGATCTAGACTTTGCTTTCTAGTCTCTTGAGACCTGAGATCCTATTTTCCTTTTTGGTTCTTCTGGAAACCCTGCTGCACTTTAATTTCATCTTCTGTTTGAATTTTAGTTACTTCCAAGTCATCTTCTGCTGTATTAATTGTTGCAATTTACTTTCCCTTGCTGAAATTCTGAATCCCCAATCCTCAACTCCCCTTTTCCATTCAAGCAATTTACATTTCTTGCATTTTAAGTTACTGCCATTTACATTTCTTGCACTTTAAGTTTCAGTTATTTAATTTCTTGTTCTTTAAGATTCAGCAAATTTACTTTCCTGTTCTTTAATTTACTGCAATTCTCCCCTCTCCCTTTACATTCCAAGCAATTTAGCTTCTGTTAAAGATAAACCACTCAATCAATACTTGATTCGCTTGACTAAATTAGCCACTAAACTAAAATTGCTCAATCCTTCAATCCCTGTGGGATCGACCTCACTCCCGTGAGTTTTTATTACTTGATGCGACCCGGTACACTTGCCGGTGAGTTTTGTGTTGGATCGTTTTCCACACATCAAGTTTTTGGCGCCGTTGCCGGGGATTGAAATAGATTGACAACGATTAAGTGAAGTGGAGGTCTAGATCAAGCACTTTTTCTTTTCTGTTGTTTTAATTTTGACTAACACACTAACTGTTTGAATTTTTGCTTAAACTAACTAAAACTTCATTCTAGCTATAGATTGAAGTTTCATTGGTTTTCTGGATCTGTGTGTTTATTGTTGTGTGTTTGTATGTCAGGTACAGGAAGATCTTCCCCTATCCTCTCTGGAATTGACCAAAGAACTCTTTGAAGAATAAGAAGAGCTGAAAGAGGAAAGAACGTTATTGGAGAGGAAGAATCTGAGGAGGAATTCCAAGAAATGGAAGGAGATCCATCAAATCTCAATCAACCAGGAGGAGGGGCCAACAATAACCCACAACAAAGAAGGTTCCTGGCTTCATACACATTTGCAAATGTTAGACACTGTGGTAGTAGCATTCTTACTCCTAATGTCAATGCAAACAATTTTGAACTAAAGCCACAACTCATCACTTTAGTTCAAAACAACTGTTCTTTTGGAGGAGGACCATTGGAGGACCCAAATCAACACTTATCCACCTTCTTGAGGATTTGTGATACTGTGAAAACCAATGGTGTGCCTCCTGACAGCTACAAGTTGCTGCTCTTTCCATTTTCTCTCAGAGACAAAGCCACTCAATGGCTAGAGACATTTCCAAAGGAGAGCATCAACACGTGGGATGACTTGGTAAGCAAGTTCCTTGCCAAATTTTATCCCCCTCAAAGGATCATAAGATTGAAGACTGAGGTGCAGACATTCACTCAAATGGAGGCTGAAAATTTATATGAAGCATGGGAAAGATATAAGGCATTATTGAGGAAATGTCCACCAGAGATGTTCACTGAGTGGGACAAGCTGCAGAACTTCTATGAGGGACTCACTCTTAAGGCTCAAGAAGCACTTGATCATTCAGCTGGAGGCCCATTACAACTCATGAAAACTACAGAGGAAGCTCAAAATCTCATTGATATGGTGGCTAACAACCAATATTTCTTTGCTCACCAAAGACAACGCCAACCATCACAAAGAAGAGGAGTAATGGAGTTGGAAGGAGTGGACTCAATTCTAGCTCAGAACAAGATAATGCAGCAGCAGATTCAACAACAATTTGAGCAAATGGCCAAAAGGATTGATGGCCTGCAAGTTGCATCAGTGAGTGCCACAAGCCAACCATCAACTACTTGGGGTCAGAATGAAGAAATTCAAGAGGAGCAACAGCAAGAGCAAGTCCAATACATGCATAACCAAAATCTTGGAACTAATGAAGTCTATGGAGAGACTTACAATCCTTCTTGGAAGAACCATCCCAACCTTAGATGGGGAGACAACCACAATCAAATTCAGCAGCCATGGCAAAGGAACTCAACTCAAAACAATTGGAAAAACACAAACCACAACAACCAACCAACTGCTACACAAAACTCATACAGAAAATCACAAAATACATATCCCAACTCTAACCATTATCTACCAAATAACCACCCAACTAATCAAAACACCTATCACCATCCATCAACACCCCAAAACCAACCAATCTCACAAGACTCTCAGAGGATTACTAATCTAGAGATGCTCATGGAAAAGATGATGAAGAACCAAGAATTGACAACAAAGAACCAAGAAGTGTCCATGAAGAACCTGGAGAGGCAGATTGGGCAAATTTCCAAGCAAATTTCTGTTGAAAAACCATCAAGCTCACTACCAAGTGACACCATTCCTAACCCAAAAGAGGAATGCAAGGCAATACAGTTGAGGAGTGGAAAAATACTGCTGAAAGATGAAGAAGCCACCAAGAAGCCTAAAGATAGTGACGAGAAACAGGTTGAAAAAGAGGCAGCCAATGATGAAGATGCAACAGCAAGCAATCAACCTCAGAATCAACCTCAAGAAAAAGAAGATAGGCCACAGAATCTAAAGAAAGGAAAGCAGATCATGGAAGAACCAATTCCAAGACAACTTCAAGGGGAGAAAAGCTTGACACCCCCACTGCCTTATCCTCAAAGATTCCATAAGGAGACAAAGGACCGACACTTTTCTAAATTCCTAGAGACTTTCAAGAAACTGGAAATCAACATACCTTTAGCTGAGGCATTGGAGCAAATGCCTCTGTATCCCAAGTTTTTGAAGGAGCTCATCAATAAGAAGAGAGATTGAAATGAGAAGGAGACGGTAATGCTCAGTGAGGAATGTAGCGCCGTGCTCCAAAAAGGAATTCCACCAAAGCTTAAAGATCCAGGGAGTTTTGTAGTGTCATGCACCATAGGCAAACTAGCCTTGGACAAAGCTCTCTGTGATCTTGGAGCTAGTATCAACTTAATGCCCTTATCCATGATGAAGAAGCTTGCCATAGAAGAACTCAAACCCACCAGGATGTCACTAGTCATGGCCGACAGATCAATCAAGACACCAAATGGAATTGTGGAAAATTTGTTAGTAAAGGTTGGAGAGTTTATCTTCCCTGCAGACTTTGTAATCCTAGACACCGACGAGGAAGGAAACAATTCAATCATCTTTGGGAGACCATTTCTAGCAACTGCAAGAGCCATTATAGACGTGGAAAAAGGAGAAATGATTTTCAAAGTACACAATGAGCAAATGATCATAAATGTTTTTAAGTCAATGCAACACCCTCCTGAGCAGGAAGATCATTTGAGAGTGGATATGATAGAGAGCCTGGTGGAAGAAATGTTAAACATTAATCAGCATGAGCAAGAAAAAGACAATCAGGAAACAATAGAGGAACACGCAGCTGAGGTTTCCATAGACAAAGAGGTGGAACCAAGTAAGAAAGAAGAAGTGCAAAAGCAAGAACTGAAACCATTACCTTCTCATCTCAAATATGCATTTCTTGGCACTTCAGAGAGCTTCCCAGTAATCATTAATTCATCCTTGACAAAGAGAGAAGAAGGAGAGCTTCTTGATGTTCTCAGAGCTCACAAGGATGCTTTAGGATGGACCATTGATGACCTGAAAGGCATTAGCCCTACAGTATGTATGTATAAAATTCTTTTGGAGGACAATTCCAAAGCAGTAATTCAACCTCAGAGAAGACTAAATCCTGCAATGAAGGAAGTCGTCCAGAAGGAAGTAATGAAATTATGGAATGCAGGAATCATATATCCTATTTCCGATAGCTCATGGATAAGCCCAGTCCAAGTGGTACCAAAGAAAGGTGGGATGACAGTCATTATTAATGAGAGGAGTGAACTCATTCCCACAAGAACTGTGACGGGGTGGAGGATGTGTATTGACTATAGAAGGCTGAATGATGCCACATGCAAAGATCACTTCCCACTTCCTTTCATTGATCCGATGCTTGAAAGGTTGGCTGGCCATGCTTATTATTGCTTCCTGGATGGCTATTCTGGGTATAATCAGATAGTGGTAGATCCAAAGGACCAAGAAAAGACTTCATTCACATGCCCAGTTGGAGTTTTTGCTTATAGAAGAATGCCATTCGGATTATGTAATGCCCCAGCCACTTTTCAAAGGTGTATGCTCTCCATTTTCTCAGATATGGTTGAAAACTTTTTAGAGGTTTTCATGGATGACTTCTCTGTTTTTGGTGATAATTTCAATACTTGCCTAAACCATCTAACTCTTGTTTTGAAATGGTGCCAAGAAACTAATTTGGTTTTGAATTGGGAGAAGTGCCATTTCATGGTGCCTGAGGGGATTGTTCTTGGTCACAAAGTTTCAAGAAAAGGGATAGAGGTTGACAAGGCAAAAGTGAAAATAATAGAAAAGCTCCCTCCACCAACTAATGTGAAATCTGTTAGAAGTTTCTTGGGGCATGCAGGATTTTATAGAAGGTTTATCAAAGATTTTTCTAAAATAGCCAAACCTTTGAGTAACCTGTTAATGATTGATAAACCTTTTGTTTTGATGAAAATTTCCAGCATGCCTTTGAAACTTTAAAACATAAACTCACAACAGCACCAATTATCACACCCCGGATTGGAACTTACCGTTTGAACTCATGTGTGATGCAAGTGATATTGCAATTGGTGCTGTACTTGGACAAAAGAAGGGAAACTTGCATCATGTCATATATTATGCAAGTAAAGTATTGAATGAGGCTCAAAAAAATTACATTACAACAGAGAAGGAATTGTTAGATGTAGTCTATGCATTTGATAAGTTTAGATCGTACTTGATAGGATCTAAAATTGTGGTTTATACTGATCATGCCGCCCTCAAGTATTTAATGTCAAAGCAGGATGCTAAACCAAGACTTATCAGGTGGATTCTACTCCTACAAGAATTTGACATTGAGATAAGGGACAAGAAAGGCACTGAAAACCGAGTTGCTGATCATTTGTCAAGGCTGCCACAAGAAACAATTCAAAAGGCCCCACAACCTGTGAATGAAAGCTTCCCAGATGAACATCTTATGCTGATCCAACAAACACCATGGTTTGCTGATATAGCAAACTACAAAGTGGGTGATGACAAGTCATCTTAGCCTAGTTTCACTAGTCTTTTTCTTTTGTTTTCACTTGAATTATACACTTTCTTGAGGTCTAAGCAAGCCAATTTGGATAGATTTTCATGCTTCCTTTGATTGAATTAACCATAGATGAATTAATGCAATTTCATGAGGTTTTATGCTATATTTGATACATATTGTGAAAGAATGAATATCTCATGATTTTAAGCATAGCTTTGATGTGTTTGGTTGATTAATGATAGGTGAAGAAAGCTTGGAGAAAGGTTGAAGCAAGAAGGAATGGCTAGGAGTAAAGAGAGGACAATGGAATAAGTAAAATTGAACCAGGAAGCAAAAAGCTGGACCTAAAGTTAGCCTCAAACTTTTGCACAAACTTTTGGGTGAAAAGTTAGCCCCAACGTTAGACCCCTAACTTCTGGGCTAACGTTGGAACTTGAAAATCACTCCCTGGGTACCAAAAGTTTGCGCCAACGTTAGCCCCTAACTTTGTGGCTAACGTTGGTATAAGAAAAATACCCCCTGACCACCAAAAGTTTGTGCCAACGTTAGACCCCTAACTTTTGGGCTAACGTTGGCACATGAAAAATACAAAGGGAGGAGCAAAAGTTTGCGCCAACGTTAGACCCCTGACTTTTGGGCTAACGTTGGCGCCATAAGTGCACAAGGTAAAGCCAACGTTGGAGCAAAAGTTAAACCCCTAACTTTGGCACCAACGTTGGTATCAGCAAATCATGGTGGCTGATATGAAAAGTTGGAGCAAAAGTTAGCCTCTAACTTTTGCTCAAACTTTTGGTCCAACTTTTGCAAAACTCCAACCCGGTTCAATTCGGTTCTTCTCCAAACTCCAAGAGCAATCAACCAAGGCCTCTCTCAACCCAATTTCATCAAGAGCAAAGGCCCAATTGAAGGCTTGAAGATCATTTGAAGAAAGTGTATAAATAGGATAGAATTCAAGTTATTCGGAGAGCTCTTCTTTTTAGTTTTCCTTTTAGTTTTGCTTAGTAGTTTTTCGGAGAGCTTTTGGGTATTGAGTGATCTCAAATTTCTTAGTTTCGGGGAAGGAGAATTCAATTCCCTTCCTCTTAGTTTTATTGTTTTCAATTTCAATTACTTTGTCTTGGATCTTGGGTTGGAGAATTGAAGAAATTCTGTTTCAATCTCATCCTTGGATCTCTCTGTTTCTTTACTGCATAATTGAGTTTAAATTTCTGTTAATTGCTCTTCATCTACTTTCTTTGCAATTTACAATTTCATTGCAAGTGTTCTTGTTGGATCTAGGAAGGCATTGAGATCTAGACTCGGTTATCTAGTCTCTTGGGTCCTGAGATCTAAATTTCCAATTTCCAATTCTCTGTTTATTACTTTTCATGTTCATTTACTCTTCTGTTTCAGATCCGACTTAATCCCAAACCCCTTTTACTCTTCTGTTTGATGCAATTTACTTTGCCTTGTTTAATTTCTGCAAATCCAATTCCCAATTCCCTTTACAATTCAAGTCATTTACATTTCTTGCAATTTAAGATTCCGCAATTTACATTTCTTGCATTCTAAATTTCTGCAATTTATATTACTTGTTCTTTAAGATTCAGCAATTTAATTCTTGCTCTCTTTAATTTCATGCAATCTACACATTCCCTTTACTTTCAGTGCAATTTAAATTCTGCAAATCATAAATCACTCAACCAAATCTTGATTCGCTTGACTAAATCAACCACTAAACTAAAATTGCTCAATCCTTCAATCCCTTTGGGATCGACCTCACTCCCGTGAGTTTTTATTACTTGATGCGACCCGGTGCACTTGCCGGTGAGTTTTGTGTCGGATCGTTTTCCGCACATCAGTGGGGAGGAAGATACCTCAAGAATTCACTAAGCAACAAGTGAAGAAACTAATCAATGAAGCAAGGAAGTTCTTGTGGGATGAACCTTATCTGTTCAAAAGATGTGCTGATGGAATACTTAGGAGATGTGTCCCTGAGAGTGAAATAAGAGATATATTATGGCATTGCCATGGCTCAGCTTATGGTGGACATTTTGGTCCAGAAAGAACAGCTGCGAAGATATTGCAAAGTGGTTTCTATTGGCCAACTATCTTCAAAGATGCCAGAGAGTTTGTCCACCAATGTAATGAATGCCAGAGAGCAGGAGGATTAACAAGAAGGAATGAGATGCCGCAGAACTTCATTTTGGAAGTAGAATTGTTTGATCTACGGGGCATTGATTTCATGGGACCCTTTCCTCCTTCTTATTCTTTCAGATATATCTTGATAGCAGTGGAGTATGTTTCAAAGTGGGTGGAAGCCATAGCCACAACTACCTGTGATGCACAAATTGTCCTTCAATTCCTAAAGAAGCACATCTTTACTAGATATGGAGTACCCAAGGGTCTCATCAGTGATGGTGGTGGTCATTTTTGTAACAAACAAATGGAGAAACTTCTTCATAAATATGGAGTTATTCATAAAGTGGCCACACCATATCACCCTCAGACTAATGGGCAGGCTGAATTAGCAAACAGGGAACTGAAGAAACTCCTAGAGAAAACAGTAGGTAGCACAAGAAAGGATTGGGCTAGGAAGTTGGAAGATGCACTTTGGGCATACAGAACAGCTTTCAAAACTCCCATTGGGAAGTCCCCATTTCAGCTGTTATATGGCAAATCTTGTCATCTCCCTGTAGAGCTTGAACACAAAGCCTTTTGGGCTACTAAACTTCTAAACCTTGATTCTGAAGCAGCAGGGGAGAAAAGGTTGTTGCAGCTAAATGAGCTGGATGAGTTTAGGCTAGAAGCCTATGAAAATACCAAGATATACAAGGAAAAAGCCAAGAGATGGCATGACAGGAAGATTTTGAAGAAAGAATTCAAACCTGGACAACAAGTACTCTTGTACAACTCACGACTTAAGATATTCCCTGGCAAGCTTAAGTCTAAGTGGACTGGTCCATATTTGGTAACTAAGGTCTTTCCTTATGGGAGTATTGAATTGCTAGATGAAGCAACAAAGAGTAGGTTTACAGCAAATGGTCATAGAGAAAAATTATACCTAGGAGGACAATGGAACAAGGAAAAAGAGGTTCAGAACCTAAATCCTCCTTGAAGCGAAAATAGAAGATGTCAAGCTAGTGACAATAAAAGAGCGCTTGTTGGGAGGCAACCCAACCTGAGGTAGTTTTCTTTTCATAGCCTTTTCAATAAAAATGTTGAATAATTGATATGGATTGCAAGGAGCTAAGTTTGGTGTTGCATACCAAAATAAATTAAGGGAGAATGAAAGATTCTAAGTTTGGTGTTCCACCAAAAGGATCATTTAAAAACACATTCTCACCTCTTGCATGATGCTAGATCCAAGCAACCAAACACATTATTCAACTGTTTAACTTCTTTCTAGCTTTAATTTCATTAACCTTTAGCAAGGACACAAGGTTTCACATATGGTTAAATTGTTGCATAAGAGGCAGTGGCAAACAATTAAGTTTGGTGTTCCCACACCAAAATAAATCCAGGAACCACACTCAGTTTATGCATACTAACCATACAATTAAGGGCTTGAGAAGCAAGCAACTTTGAGAATTATGCAGGACATAAGTCAACAATTGAAGATATTATGCATCTTAACTCAAAGAGAACACAACAGAAGGAAGGATCAAAGGGCTGCAACTTCGAAGGTTGTATCTAAACGTAATCCTTGCTGCTGTGAAATGTTTTGAATCTGGAAACCATTGTATGTCTTGCTAAAGTATTTATCTAGTTGCAAGTGAAATTGTTTGTTAAGAATGCTAAATCTGCATAATGCTTATTATCCATCACTTAGCTAAATTTTGTTTTGTTTCCCACATGCTTGAATAAAAGAAAATTGTTTGAATTGAAAAGTAAAATATCCAATGTTGCATAAGTAAGAATGGAAGTTAATGGTGGTATATGTGTTTGATTAAATGCATAACTCATGAAATAATTGCTGCATAATATCATTTTCATTTAAGTGTGAGTTAGCTTGCTGTTATAAAGATTCTTATCAATAAAGAAAAAAAAAGCCCTTGGGAACAAAAACAGAAAGAAAAGGAAGAAGAAAAAGCCAATGTGGTAAGAAAAACAAAGAATAAAGGTTGGACACCAATAGCTTGGACCCTAGGACATATGCCTGTGGTGTTCTTGTACTAAGATATGCTTGGATAAGTAAATTCTAAGGGGTATTTTAAAACCCGGTCACTTAGATCAACTGATTTGGGATGGCTAATTGAAAGTCCACAATAAAGAGCAACTTAGATACAGAACATTTAGTTATCCAAAGAGATGCTGGGCATCAATGATCCTAGGAAGAAATAGTGAGCCATGTGTCTGTGGTGGAAAGATGTTGAGTAAAAGAAAAGAAAAAAAATAAAGCCAAAGGCTATTACTGCAACATTAGACACCAAACCTCCAAAAGAATAATAAGCTTGTTAAGCATTATAAGAAAGAAAAGTTAGCAAGGAAGTAATTAAAGAGTGAGTCTTATAACAGCAAGTTTAGCAAGCCTTTGAGGAAAGATGTATATTATGTAACAGCAACAATAATTGAGTTATCATTGTCTGCATAACGACTCCATAAATCAAGTCTGCTATATGCCTAATAAGGATATGTGTTCTTTTCTTATTCATTTCAATTTCTCTTAGTTTTGATGCTTGCTTGGGGACAAGCAAGATTTACGTTTGGTGTTGTGATGACAAGTCATCATATACCCATTTTTCAAGCTAATTTCACTTGCTTTATTAGTCTTTATGCACTTTCTTGCATCCTAAGTAAGTGGTTTGGAGTGAAAATGCATAACTTCTTTAGATCAAGCAACTACCATTAAATTGATGCTAACTCATGAGGTTTAAGCTAATTTTAATTGATTTTTAATTGATTTATAAGCCTTGTGAATTTAGTGATACTTGGAGTGGTTGTTTTGGTTTATTGTAGGTGAAGAAAGAAAGAAAAAAAGGAAAAACGTGGCCTAAGAAAGCGTGGCCCAAGGAGAAGAAAACATGGTCAAAGGAAGGAGAAATGTGCCGCATGTAAAGAAGGGAGCAAGCATTGCCCTCCACAAGGGCACACTGCCCTCTAGGAGGGCAACATAAGGGAACAAAGCTTGAAAGGCAACTCTGCCATGCCCATGACAAGGGCAGAGCACAATATTGTGCCTTGGATCAAAGAAGAGCAAAACTTTGCCCTGCCCTCCACAAGGGCAGTATCGGGCCTTCATGGAAAATAAATCAAAGGAAAAAGCCTACCAATGCTTGCCACAAGAGTTGAACACGGGACAATGAGGAAGCAAGGAACTAAGCTTCATTAAGGTGCCAAGAAAGCCAAGGAAAAGGAGTAGCGTGTGTTTTGGCCATGTCTCGAACGCGGGACTTCAGTTTGGAAACACTGCCCTGCCCTCCGCGAGGGCAGGGCAGCATTTTATTGTGGCACGGCCAGCACACCAACCTGGCGCACCAAAGCATCATCCGGCAGCACCAGCAGCGCACCAAGGCACCAATCTGGCGCACCAAACTTTTCTGCCCTGCCCTCCGCGAGATCCTGCAGCGCACACCAACGCACCACGCCCGCACCATGGCCGCACGCACCAATCCTGCCCTGCCCTCCACAAGGGCAGGGCAGCCTCCTGGAAGCAATCCTTCATGGGCTAAAATTGGATTAAAAATCCAATAAAATTCATTCCTTCACCAAATCAAAAGCCCGTCCAAATCCTAAGATCCAAGAATAGAAAGTGTATAAATAGGAGCTAGTTTGATGTAATTAGGACTTTTTCCCTTTACTTTTGAACTTTGAATTTTCATTTGAACCTTTACTTTTATTTTGAGCTTTTGAACTTTCTCTTAGGGACTTCACTGAGATTTCAGAGAATTGGGGAGGAGAATTGATCTCTCTTCTTCCTCGTTCTTGTGTGGGCATTTTTATTTTTCTTGTTTGAGTTTTGGGTGTGAAGAATTGAGGAAATTCTGTCTCAATCTCCGTTCAAAATCTCTTTAATTCCTCTTCTGCATAATTGAGTTTAATTTCAATTTCCTTTACTGCTTCTTCTTCTATTTCTTGTTAATTGCTTTGTGAACTTGGATCTGGGAAGGCAATTGAGATCTAGACTTTGCTTTCTAGTCTCTTGAGACCTGAGATCCTATTTTCCTTTTTGGTTCTTCTGGAAACCCTGCTGCACTTTAATTTCATCTTCTGTTTGAATTTTAGTTACTTCCAAGTCATCTTCTGCTGTATTAATTGTTGCAATTTACTTTCCCTTGCTGAAATTCTGAATCCCCAATCCTCAACTCCCCTTTTCCATTCAAGCAATTTACATTTCTTGCATTTTAAGTTACTGCCATTTACATTTCTTGCACTTTAAGTTTCAGTTATTTAATTTCTTGTTCTTTAAGATTCAGCAAATTTACTTTCCTGTTCTTTAATTTACTGCAATTCTCCCCTCTCCCTTTACATTCCAAGCAATTTAGCTTCTGTTAAAGATAAACCACTCAATCAATACTTGATTCGCTTGACTAAATTAGCCACTAAACTAAAATTGCTCAATCCTTCAATCCCTATGGAATCGACCTCACTCCCGTGAGTTTTTATTACTTGATGCGACCCGGTACACTTGCCGGTGAATTTTGTGTTGGATCGTTTTCCACACATCAACGACTCCATGGTCATCACAATCATATTGGCAAACTCCAACCTCCACCGTACATTAATTGACCAAGGAAGCTCCGCCGACATCCTATTCAAAACTGCCTTCGACAAGCTCGGCTTAGAAGAAAAAGAGCTAAGAGCATACCCGAATAGCCTGTTCGGACTTGGGGATACCCCAATACAGCCACTGGGATACGTATCATTACACACAACCTTCAGAAAGGGGAACCAATCCAGAACACTTAAGATAGACTATATCGTGGTTGACGTAAGCTCAGCCTACAATGCCTTAATAGGTCGGACAACGTTAAATCAACTCGGAGCAATAGTTTCAACTCCACACCTATGTATGAAATTCCCAACTGCAGAAGGGATAGCTATGATAAAAGCAGATCAAAAGATGGCGCGTCGCTGTTATTTGGATAAAACCAAAGATCCTACCATGAAAAAATATTTGGATAAAACCAAAGAACAACTCGGACAACTCGGGGAATATAGGATCTGCCACACACCCCGCGAGCAAAATGCCTGAGCTGACGCGCTCTCAAAACTAGCCAGCACCAAACCAGGTGGCAACAATAGAAGCCTCATCCAGGAAATACTGCAGAACCCATCAATATCGGAAGAAGAAAAAATCCTAGCCATAACAGGTCGGGATCAAGGATGGATGACCCCATAATTAACTACCTCAAAATAGAAGCACTCCCCACAGATGAAAAGGAGGCGAAGAGGTTAAAAAGGGAGGCACAGTACTACACTATCATAAACAACATCCTATACAAAAGAGGGATCTCAACACCATTGTTAAAATGCGTACCGACCTCCAATACAAAGGAAGTCTTGGAGGAAGTACACAGCGGCATTTGTGGCAATCATCTTGGAGCACAAGCTCTCACCAAAAAAGTACTCCAGG